>NC_092265.1:7520000-7557500 GCF_036320965.1 Panulirus ornatus
GGTTTCGAATGCCTATATTCACTCCGGAATGCGGAAGCTTGAGTGTTAGATCCAATGGTGAAACAGATCCAGTATTCTTATAGACTATTACCTAATGGGGAGCATTGCAGACCACGAGCCAACAACTGTGTGTGTGTGTGTGTGTGTGTGTGTGTGTGTGTGTGTGTGTGTGTGTGTGTGTGTGTGTGTGTGTAGAATCGAGATAAATCATTAGATATTGATTACTCAGACCACGGTAGATGTTTGGTAAAGAGCTGCGAAATGACATTTCGCTTAAATATCAACCTGAACCGATCTGGGTTTGGTCAGATATGACCACCTGTTTTGTGTGTGTGTGTGTGTGTGTGTGTGTGAGAGAGAGAGAGAGAGAGAGAGAGAGAAAGTAATACAAGATGGAAACGCCAACATTCGGCAGCGAATGCCTTTTTGATCTTCCCTCTCGTCACCATTCACCGTCATGTTCACTACGAGGGGAGACACCGCACGACCCATCTTCACTACACCCTCGACACACATGAGTTGACTTCACCTCGGACAAACGCATGTTCACGTCACCCTCGAAGATCTTATTTTCATTGATGGTTCGATACCCATCGACCTTTGCCCTGAACCCTTACGGCTCAGGGTAAAAGTCGGGGTTAGGGTGTTATTTTTCGGGGGAAAAAAAGGGTATCAGAAGTAAAGAGAAAAAAAGAAAAACTGAGCGAAAACAGAAACGTTCTCAATTGGAATCTGCCCTTAGCTTAGACGATTACAATAATCACTTGACAAACGTTTTAAGCGAACGTTTTCTGGAAGGCTAAGAAACCTTCGTAGACACGACGCGCTGACGATCTAAGACCTGTTTCTGGGTTTTGCAATTTGCTTCACGATGACTCCTACAGCCAGCTTGGTTGAGGCGAGAAGTAATCGGGAGTTAGACACTGATCCTCGAGGGGGAAACAAAAGCAGATTTAAACCGTCATATAGCATTAATGAAGCGGGTTTTCAGGGAGGCTCAGTCAGACCACACCGGAGCCGTGGTTAATCTGGGTGGTCAGAGAACTTGACGGAGATGGCAGGGGAAGGCACAGCAGAGCGCTTAGAGATCTGTCGAAATCCTCTCTCTGAACGAGATACGCAAAGCGTATGCTGGAAAGTGCTCTGGAACATGGGGGGGGAACCGAAATTGTATTCATCCCTTCGCCTGAAAAGGACGGATACTTAAAAGGAAGCTCCATTTCACTTCCTACACTGGATTCCTTTGCCCCACTCCTCCTCCTCCACTCTATGATTCACTTCCGCTTCCACGGTTCCATTCGTTGCCATGTGCACTACCAGATATCTAAAACACTTCATCACTTCCCCCAGTGTTTCTTCATTCACACTCACACTCCATCTAACCTGTCACTCAACCCTGCTAAACGTAATAATCTTGCTCTTATTCACATTTACTCCCAACTTCCTCACGTCACACGCCCTTCCAAACAGTCACCAACTTCTACAGTTTTTCTCTCGAATCTGCCACCAGTGCTGTATCATACAACAAGTGACACACTTTCCAGGCCATCTCATCCTCTGCAGACTGCTCAATCGCCCCTCTTTATAGGATCCTCGCATTTACCTTCCTCACCACCCCATCCATGAACAATTCAAACAGCCATGGTGACATTACACACCCCTGCCGCAGAGCGACCTTCACTTGGAGCCTTTGCAGCATCACTCTTCTCCAGAATTTACATTTACTTTAAAAAAGAATCACGATTAGATTTTGGCTTTGTTTACAACAATCGCATATATTAATGAACTATATCTCTTACAATAGATAAGATGACTTCCACTTCCAGGTGTAAAATATATATATATAAATGCGTTACATTAGATTCCATTAATGATATAGCGGAGGTGTCGTGTTAATTGCATTTAAACATATATAATGTTTGTACGACGCTGAGTGCCTTGTTCAAATCCTTATCAGTTATTTATTTCTATGTAGGATCTTGCTCACTGGGCATACTTCCTCTGTACATATCTGCTGCGTAATAAAGGCTTAGATAAATTATCTAGCGTTGTCATCAACAGCTACTCCTTGATCACTTTTTCTGGAGGTATTGTGGACACAGGAACTATGCTTTGCAAACACAAACGCACACACACACACACACACACACATATATATATATATATATATATATATATATATATATATATATATATATATATATATATATATATATATATATATATATATATATAAAGTTTATTCAATTTATTCTCAGGCTGTAAATACTTGCAACTTCAAGTAGATAAAAATAGTACGAGATCTTAACTTACAGATGATACTCAAAAGGTCATAGTTGATATACGAAAAAGCAACATCCTGTACTAGGTTCACTCTGACTGACCCACCTGTGTCAGTAAGAATGATCAGAGACATTAAAAGAACCAATCCGGAACGAGAAGACCGAGAAAAATAAGTAATACATATATGTATATATATATATATATATATATATATATATATATATATATATATATATATATATATATATATATATATATATATATATATACCTATGAGTCCACGGGTAAATGAAACACGATAAGTTCCCAAGTGCACTTTCGTGTAATAATCACATCATAAGGGGAGTAACACAAGAAAGAAATAGAAGTCAGTTGATATACAAACGAAGAGACGTATCTCGGACGCCATTTGGTATCGTCTCAGCACCAGTGCGTCTAAACACACACATATCTAATGTAATTTCCGGCTTAGATTTTGAAAGACCATGGAAGCTAAAATCAGAGAACGGGTTATAGTTCCTGCGGCCCCGCCCCCCTCTCCCCCCCACTCCACTTCCCCCCCAAGAAATAAAAGACAAAAACGAGACCGTGCTGTGCCGACAATCGTTAAGTAAATCAAATTTATGCAAGAATGAGTTTACGAGGATAACCACCGTGTTGCTTGCTCGTTCCAACGAATAATTTTCCGTGTAAGCGAATATTGAGATTGTTCGTGGGTGTAGAAGTTGGTTCAAACACGTAAAATATCCTCTTGTGCTCGACGGTCACTTGAGATGGTGGTTAAATAAATCGACTCCGCGAACCAAAAGTGGAACTTATAAACGCACACACACACACACACACACACACACACACACACACACACACACACACACACACACTCATACAAATTTTTAAAAATTCATCAATCTTTGCTTTTCTCTTTCATATGATGGTGTATCCGTATCTAATTAAGTTCTCATTTGAATCTAAATATAAACTGTTCATAAGAGAAAAGTAATTCACGCAAAAAAAAAGAAAAAATTCGAAGAGCTACGATCAGCGGGGCGGAAAAAGAAAAAACCCTCCACCCTCACTTGCTTTCCAATTAAGTAGAGAAATTCTCGATCTTTGACAACGCTTCGTCAACGAAGAATTTACGCTTCCTACGGTATGTCTTATCATTATCATTATCATAATTATCATTATCAACATTTCTATTATCATTACTGATAATGTAATGATATTGTAATGGTAGTAAGCGCAGTATGACAGAGCTGACCAGGTTGCCTGGGGCATATAGAGAGGATGAGTGAAGAGAGACAAAAAGGATCTACTTGTCAGAAGAAAAGGAAGAGTGAGAGGTTAGAAATGGAAGGATAGAGCGAAAGAGGTTTTGGGTTATCAAGGCCAGAATTTTCAGGAAATGAGAGGCGTGCATGGGATAAAATGATTTAGATCAATGTGGTATACAGGGGGCGACGTCCTGTCCCTGAGCTAAACCAGGGGATATGAAATAGTCAGGGTAAACCAAGGAGTACCTTGTGGGGCTTTGGTTTCTATGTACTGTGCATGGTAGCTAGTGAGTAATGTGTGCAAACGAGGCCATTGTTCGTCTGTTCCTGACGCTACTTTGGCAGCGTTAGGCCATTCCAAAGTCACCAGCACTCCTCTGAAACATAGAAGACCATGGATTCCTAAGGAAACACCCATCCGCTTCACCCAACCCGATACGAACATAAAAATGAAACATTGCAATATTGTAATATTATGAGTGACAATTGATATAATGATGAAACCAAGCGGGAGAAAAAAAAATACATAGCAATATCCTGAATTTCAGTAGATGATGATGAAACTAAACTCGGGAATCCAAGAAAATTTCGACATGGACATGAAAAACCTGTAAAGACTGCTGGACCCTCCTCTATCATTTCGAACCTGGTGCTTCACAGTGATGGATCGAGGCATTGGTTTGGTTAGAATGACTCTTTCCTCACTGCAAAATGTTGAAATCGTAATGTGTATATATATGATGCTCGGATGTCTTATTCTAATCTCTCTCTCTCTCTCTCTCTCTCTCTCTCTCTCTCTCTCTCTCTCTCTCTCTCTCTCTCTCTCTCTCTCTCTCTCTCTCCTTTCCAGTGACCGAAGCACGACCAACTCCACGTATTCAGTAGCCCCCTGAGTATGTATATCTCTCTCTCTCTCTTCGCTGGCCCCGCGCCCCCCTGCGCCCGAGGGTTGGACACGACTGATTCCTCTACCTACCTACACCCTGGGGTGGCACAGATGATTGTTGCACGCAAGTACTTGCGGCCGTTTCAACATTCGTGCTACTCGGCTGGGTATCGCAACGGGGGATCCCAGCTGATGACAAGGAAAAAAAAAAGATATTGGCGTTGTCTGACAAAACAAAAAAATATGAGAAATGGTCATGTATCTTTGTGTGTTTCCTTCCTTAAGAACAGTGAACTGACGTCTGTCTACTTCGTTAAGAACACTGGACCGACGTCTGTCTACTTTTCTACCTCATTTCTGTTTATCTATTCGGCTATATACAACGGACAAACAGGATCAGATATGCCCAGAAAGATCAGTGTACATAGAACTGATATACGTCATCATAAGACATCAAATGCCCTTGTCATCCACACAGACAAGTGGTGAAGTCTACCAGGGTAGTAACAAGATGCAATTATGTTCAAAGGACTCAGCAAGCTAGGTAGAAAATCCTTGGAAGCTACCCACATATGTGTCGAAGTGATCAACAACCGTGAGGGCTTTCAACGCTTGGCCGGACCAGCGGTAAAATTGGTGGTCAGAGAATGTATGGGGAAGGAGAGGATGGACTGGTGGAGACTATCGACTTATGGGGGATACGGGATATGGGACGGCGAAAGTCGACGAGGTAGAATTGACCTATGGAAACACAGAGTTGTATCTATGTATCTTAGCTTCCCCGAAGATTCTGCGCAGAAAGTCGAAACATCAAAAGAATAAAACTGAAAAGAGCTCTCACATGTGTTTTCTCACAACATGCTAAGCCACAAACACACCCACCCACCCACACACACACACACACACACGCATAAGATTAGACACAAGGTGAGCCATAGTCAAATATGAACAATAGCAGAAGCAACGAGATTGTCTGGGTTACGGGTAAAGGGCGACTTGTCTACGCTGGCCCATGGGAAAAGCATACTTATGGCCAGAGTAATGTAGTACATCTTGCTGCACTGGTTACGCCAATAGGAACCACATCTATCTTGCCAGGCAGACAGCCATTCATGAGAAGCTGTCGGGGTTTGAAAGGCATTTGCAGCAGCTTGTATAGCGTGAGACTCTCAAATTACCAGATTCTGCGTTCACGCTATTGATACTGGGAGCTTGAGAGTTGATGGCACCTGTCGACAATAGAGATTGACCGCAAGTCAACGCTCGAAGGAACAAAGACTGAATCATCTCTGTTGTTTAACGAAGAATATTCATTGACCATTGCTTAACGTAGAGCGAGAGGTGTCTTTAACGAATAGCTTAGACTGAAGAGACTGGGAGACTTGCAGAAAGATTTTAAAGATCGGGAGAGATTTTTTTCTTTTTTTTCGACTTATGACGGATGATGAGTCGTTGGCTCTTTGACCTTTAGACCAATCAACCCGCCGAGGATCATTTCAGGACGTCATCGTTATGCTACCACAACCACCAACCGAAACAATCCCAACCACATTCTTCAGGTATTCAAGATCATATTCAGCTCCCACTTTGCTTCCCGACAGTCTTATGACGAAGGCAGAGACGAAGACGCTCAGTCTCTGTGAGAGAATGAAGGCTTCTTGACGGCGATGGAAACATTGCCAACCCGCGATGGTGGCTGGAAGACAGCGAGCGGGCAAGGTGTGGCGTGGAGGACACTGGGAGGAACCTCTAGCATCGCTGGAGGCAGTCTTGTGGAGCACGTTGACACCCCGAAGCCACGGAGAGAGTGATGAGGATCGGAGGCTTTATACTGAAAGCTTTCAGCTGGAGCAAATAAAGGTTTAAGAATAAAGGAGACGGAGTGGAGAGGTATTAGAAGCTCCAATAAAGGATCGAGGAATAACTGGCATTGAAAAATGTGTGAACAGCAGAGGATTTGACAGGGACTGCAGAAGAACCTTGCAGGAAGACTCCTTCCCACGCAGGGATCCACACCAACTTCCTCTTAAAAGTCCTATTTACGTTATCCACACACAGAGGTTATTCCCCCCAAAAAGGATCCTGATATCCTACCATGGCTTGAAGATATCCAAGGATCGTAAATCCTCATTAGTTCACCAGGTTTACACGGAAGGATCTTAGAGAGATCATCTCTAACTTACAATGGACGATATTTCAACCCAAACCAAAGAGGCATAACTTACCTCTTTGTATACCAAGGATAATATCTGACTAATGTAACAAGAGGTATTAAGATCGCTGACGTCTTTTAGAGACGGAGTTACCAAGCGATAATAACCACTATTAAATGATTTAATGGTCTTTCCATGTAAGGCCAACTTGGAGCAAAACATCTAAATCGGGATATATATAATATTTTTCCTAGTATTGTCATGACTGACATTTATTCAGCGTGAATTCCTTTGACCTTCGGTAAGGCTCTAATTCCCTTATGACTGACTGCCGGGTTCCCCCTTATCTCTTTTGCAAAAAAAGGGATATATTGCCGGACACATGAGTCAGTTGCCTTATACACACACACACACACACACACACACACACGGTCGAGACAGTGCCATAAATAGTTTTACAGAGGTCTGGTTGTGGAGACACGTTTAATCTCCTTTCATTGCATGATCCTGAACATTCTGAAAGCCAGTGGTGGCAAGTGACCACTCAGGAGGTAAGACTTAAAAGGGGGAGAGAGAGAGAGAGACTCAAGCTGACGAAAAATGATAAGAAGACGAACATAAAAGAAGTGCGAAAACTTAGATAGATAAGTAGGCCACAATGAGGGAGTGAGAGGCTATTGACTGACATATATAAAAGAAGGTCCCTCAAACATAGCTATCTTAAGAGGTCTTTGAGTGGAAAGTTATCGCAATATTAAAACTAGTCAAAGAGGTGACCTTTTAGAAGTGCTATCTTAATTCCAAGATTATCTTTTTAACGTCCCTAAAAGCGCACAAACAGATGGACTCACCCACAAACACAGTGACAAATAGATAGTCAGACACAAACAGTCAGACATAAACATGTACAAACACATACAAACATAAGCCTCCATCGTGCAATGGTTACCAACCAATTTCATAGGCCCGAGTTCGAATCCCGGACAGGTTAGTCGGTTCACAGCTAACCCACCTGTTCATCCTCCCTTTTAAAGGTTGGTCAATGAATGTGCACTTGGAGTAAGCTAAGATGCATGAATGTGTATGTATACCTAAAGGTTAAGATACTGTATATACATACAATACATACATGGTTGATATAAGAGATAGCATTACTATACAACTCTCTCTCCCAGTAACACTCAAATAGCAATCACACCAAAGATTGTATCATAGGAACTCCTAGTTGACTTCGAAGAATCCGGTTTACGAATTTCCGGAAACTGGAGGCTTTCACAACTCTTTACTGGCATCAGACCTATGAAAAAAAAAAGAAACCCGACTGACAAAAAAAAAATGGGAACATGAACACAAAACAATTTTCATACCAGATTTGCTGACCACATTCACCTGAAGTAATCTTAAGCTGATAACAAGACATTAACAGCTTATCTATGACGTGACGAACACAAGAATGAATATTACCTTACGAATATTCTACTGGAATGAGGAAGATATTCGTATTGTAGTGATTATCTATGACGTGACGAACACGAGAATGAATATTACCCTACGAATATTCATCTGGAATGAGGATGATATTTGTGTTGTAGTGGTTAGCGTTGTTGACTATGAATTCACATACGGATTCGTCTAGGTTCGAGTTCTGGGTGCGGAAGGTGGCCCACAGTCAATCTAACTGTTCATCGCCTCCTTTGGATTGATCGGTAAATTGGTCACCTGGCTTTGGCTCAGCTCAAAATGGAAAAAAAAAGTTAAACAAAAGACAATCAGTTAGCTTATCGTGCAAACAGTTTTATCCCGTAATGATAAAAATTGAAGTAATATAATTTTGATTATTCCATGACTTAGGAAAGAAAGATAGAGCAAAAGGCATAAGGCTGCTATCAAAAGAAGGAACTGGGGGTCAATTGATGAAAATGATGATTTACCCATCATCGTTAAATCAACCTACAACAGTCTTCTCTCTACATCAATGGTTTTATACGTAACGAAGAGCTGTTTACCCAGCACTTTACCGTAGTCCACTAACATAATAAAAAACATCAGTAGATAAATAGTGTCTATAATTGAATCTATACGTCACGCTTTTACGACACCATTAAATCGATTTATGGCACAGGTTTTCTGTACTAGATGAAACGCATGGAACTCGGGGATTCATTGG
Source organism: Panulirus ornatus (assembly GCF_036320965.1). NCBI lineage: Eukaryota > Metazoa > Arthropoda > Malacostraca > Decapoda > Palinuridae > Panulirus > Panulirus ornatus. Next base: position 7,528,764 of record NC_092265.1, read on the forward strand.
TGTTTTCTGAAGGAAGGGATGGAATGAAATGCCTTCGCTTGGTTGGTTATGAAGGGCATAGCATACATAGATCCATTCTCACGAACCTGATAATTCCAGAAGATAATGGGATACTTCGTTTGAGCCCTGTGCTGTATCATCCCCTTTCTGCTTCTCTTATTTTGCCTTACTCTTGGTCAAAACACTCCTGAGAATCCTTCAGGAAACCCTTCCCGAAGAATTCATTTTGAAGATTTCCTTTCAGACGCCTCAATTCCTAGAAACCCTACCCATGATATTGACACCTTCAATAAACCCTACACATAGTAGTCAAATACCATTACCTGTCCCCCTATAATCTGCAACTCACGGAACTAGTCCATCCATTCAACAGTCAAAAAAGATATTCATATTTGATCCCTTTTTTTTTTTTGAGCCTCCAGCCACCTGGCGACTGTAACAGAAAACACACACAAACACATCTCATTTGCACCGGCCCATTCCAGTCCGAGGGTGGACCTCAACTGGACACTGTCTTGCCTGCCTGGAATATCTTTTGAAGTCGAGGGCGTTAAGGTCGATGGAAGCCCCATGCTCCAGGCTAATAAACACAGCCATCCTGACAGGGTAACGGGAGCTTTGCTCTAAATCTCAGGGCGTGCAATGGATATAAACCTGGAAAGGACTCCAGTGGTAACGCCTGGAAAGCGATTACATGCTCTGTGAGACTCTGCGTCTCGTCCATCGTGTGGGTGATAAAAGTAATAAAAGTAAATGTGTTTTTACAAGTCTGGATGATTGTGGAGCGGGTCGTGCTTGTTTCTATATATATATCTATTGACCCATCGATTTATCTATCTATATCTCTTTTTTTATCTATCTATCTATCGAGTAGATACATTACTATCAACATTTCCTCTCACATTTTCAACGATGTATCTTACATTACTTTTACGTGGTTCGTATTTCAACCCATGATTCATCCTTGGGGAGAGAAAATATCTTTAAAACTTATCATTTTTTTTTGTGTGTGACGCTAATTGGATGTGATTTGGCTTCATTTAAGATGTTTCGTAAACGCTTCTTGTAATGTAATGATGGCCGGGGAATATACGTCGTGGGGAAATTGTACGCTTGTGAGTTTGGTGTCTGGGCTGATTGCGTGATCATTCTTTTAGTTCTGCTGATTTTTCACGAGATGTTAATAGCTCCCTTGATACTAATGATAGAGTAAAGGTACCTTAAGACAAATGATAAAGCAAAAGTACCTTAATACAAATAATAAAGTAAAGTTACCTTAATACAAATAATGAAATAAAGGTACCTTAATACAAATAATGAAATAAAGGTACCTTAATACAAATAATGAAATAAAGGTACCTTAATACAAATAATACAGTAAAGGTACCTTAATACAAATGATAAAGGAAAGGTACCTTAATACAAATGATAAATTATCGGAAAGCTGTACTGGTATCAAATAAAGGATATGACATTGTTAACGTGCATATGGAGAGTTACAGTGTCAAAATATAGGGTTGGATAAACAGGGATTATGAGATCGCGAGCAACAAACACGCACACACACACACACACACACACACACACACACACACACACACACACACACACACTCAGTTTACCTCAGATGTGGTTAGAAAGTAACCTTAATTGATTACGTGATCTAATTCTAAATGTTGGAATTATCTGTTGGGAAATATCAAAGATTACGGGGTAACAGGCTCTTATATATGCCATGGAAATCATTCGCTTGTTTCCATAGCTTATGATTTTCGACACGAAGTGTCGCCCAACGGAGATGAGGTCGTCCAAAATTTTCTTTATAAGACGAGAGTAACACGATCTATTCTAGTGATTCTGGCGACGCTGTGGCATCTCAACCACACACTTCAGAGAGTAATGGGGCGTCAGTTCGCACTCAGGAGGAACGTGACCCCGAGCACCGATGAAGAATGCTTATGCAACACCTCGCAAATCAAAGCTCCTAGAAGTAACGGAATCGTCGCTTTAGATGAACGCAGCGTTGGACGAGTTCGTCGTAATTGTCTTTCATTTCCTTTTCGTATGCGACCTGGTCTCCTGGGGCATGGTCTGAGGGCTTCTCTTTGTACTGGCAGTGAAGGAGTACTACGTAATGAAGACTCGTTTATATATACCCCTGGTTCTCGGCGCTGGCTGACCTGTCAGGTGTGTGTGTGTGTGTGTGTGTGTGTGTGTGTGTGTGTGTGTGTGTGTGCGACCATTTCAGGGAAACTGAATATATAATTTCCCTTTTCTTATTCTTTAAACACTTCAGTGATAAGATCATGGAATATCTTCATGTTGATAGAAAAGAAATTCTAGCAAGAAATTTCGATAGTAAAGAACAAACGGTAGCGTAATATTGCTATAGAGGTTATTGTTAAATTACTTATCAGTGTAATCTCAGTCATACTATAAGAAAATATATCATGTACTTATGACTTTCCATTTTAGTTCAGATGTTAACCGAGTCTTACACAGAGACTGGCTTGTCCTTATGAGATTTCTCATCTTTGCAGATCGGGAGATAGTGGAAGACCTAACAAAGATGGAGGCAAAACAATACCTGCAGGAGAACCTATAAGGAAACATCAAAACAATAGCAGCCAGTCTATTCTCAGGAGCTGAACGATCTTGCCATTCGAAGCGCTTCGGAATCGTGAGCTAAAGACAAAACTGAACCAGTAAAATCCTCTTGGAGAAGTCATGAACTTGGGTTTCATTCCGATCAATATTATTTTGTTTAAGACGGTAGCATTTTGCATAAGGCCTTTCAGGAAAGAGAGTTAGGAACTTTAGGAAAATCGCACAAGTGATGTGCGAAAGTTTCTCAAGTCTTAACACTCGCTAGACTTTATTACTTAGAAATATTGACTTAAATCAATGAACTGTACTGAGCTTTGGAAGATACATAGGTTTAACATACGAAAGCTCTTTCCTCAGCCTTAGTTTTAAAAACCTCGGCTAAAGATTGTACTCAGTTCGACTTAGTTTTCGGTCACGGTTCTGAGGCGAACTGTTTTTTTTTTTCTATAGAATCAGTTGTTAAGTTTAAGAGTTTCTACTGATGCAATCTGAGTATCAGTTCAGCTTTGTTTTTTTTACTTCTCAGAAATAGCAAAGGAAAAAATGAAACATGAAGCTTTACCATCATAGGAACAAGCAAGTCTTCCATCCTAGTCTCACCCGCCTATAATTACCCTACCCTCCCTACTCCTCCTTCTACTTTATTAATCATTTCCAGCCCGAGGCAATAAACGCAATAAAAGAAGAGGAGAAATTAGGTAATTGTGAATCATTTATAGAGGAGGGTGAGGTTATCAAAGGAACAATTAAGGGCTATATAATATGGATAATTTTCCTCTTGCGTAATATATATATATATATATATATATATATATATATATATATATATATATATATATATATATATATATATATATATATATATATATATATATATTATATTTTTCGCCACATATGTGCAGTGATTGTCTCCTCCAAAGCTATAAACATCAGACCGAATTTCTCTATTGGTATATGAAACAGAAACTCCCGTCAAAACGCTTTAGAAATCACAAAAGTGTTTCTAATTTGGCAAGATGGACCCCTACCCTACAGACACGAAGGAGAGAGAGAGAGAGAGAGAGAGAGAGAGAGAGAGAGAGAGAGAGAGAGAGAGAGAGAGAGAGAGAGGGGTATATTAACCTACCATTAAAGACATGAAATCGCCGCCCTGAAGCACTGGGTCTCGTCTCATTGTCTGTCCGGTTTAGGCGAAATTATCTTCAAATTAACACACACACACACACACACACACACACACACACACACACACACGGCCGTCCATGGTTAGCGTTGCTGACCATGAGTTAACACGGGCGCATGGGGTGGAGCGAACATTACGCACTTGTGTATACATAATATTTTGTATATATATATATATATATATATATATATATATATATATATATATATATATATATATATATATATATATATATATTCTGCAGTAAATATGGATACCCATATACTATAATACTCCTGATATTAATAATAACAAAAATGCATTTATCTCGATAAATGATTTTCACCTTTTCCCTTCACGACCAGCGACCTCCCTACTGTGGCCAGAGTTATGGCTGCTCTGGATATTCGTGCATGCAAGAATGCCATTAGACAAAGGCAACACGTTAAGCATACGACCGTGTGGCCATCCCCAAGAAATTTGTCCGTATGGACCAGGTTCATTTTCTTCGCTCGGAATGTTGGCTGTGGGATATTTTGTTCGCTGGGAACATTGGAAGCTGGAGAGGAGTTAAGGGAATCTAAAATGTCTTTCAGAATATGGTTCAGAAATTATTGAGAGGCTCACCCTTGGAGATTCTGTGTACCTGGTGATACCAAAGTTCTACATTACTGAGAGGGGAATTCTACACTCGTGAGGCCCCAGTACTTGAATTTCACCTTTGTGTTACCTCTACCCCTCTCATAACCCTGTATATACATGTACCATGTCTTTACTCTTTTATATGCACACACACACACACACACACACACACACACACACACACACACACACACACACACACACAGCCAGGTATCCATTTATCGACTGCACCCAAGGAAGACTAAACACACACCTGGGTTGGGTGTTTTTTGGTGTGTGCGTATGTTTTTGATGCATATGATTATGAATATGACTGCACGTGCATGTACAACTATACGCTCATGATCAAGTATCTATGCGCATCGTCCATCAACAAGAATGACACCAACTGTGACCACAAGACGTGACTGACACCAACACCACCACTGGCATTACTGACACCGTCCGTGATCATACCATTGACAACATCACTGTCATCTACGTCACTGGCAACACTACGATTGCAGTCAGTATTATGGACACCCAAAGTCTTCATAGGGGTCCTGACATCATCTACCATTACCACCAGCATTATGCTGACACCAGCCAGCGTTACACTGACCACCTATCTTTACCTCCTGTCCTTCCTATCCCTTTTAAACACCCAATACCCATCCACTCACACCCATCCCTTACCACCCTCACTTAAAGGACACACACACACACACAAGTCGCCCCAGGCCCAAACGTCAAATGCATTTTGCGTTTCGTCTGAGACACCCATCCAATTACTCCCCTCCTATGAACAGTTCTACACCCACAGGGCTCTATTAATTGCACTTTTTCCCGCTGATGTATCCGTATTTTGTGTCCAATAATCCATGCAAGTTACAAGGAAACGTAGAAACTGAAAGAAATATAGAGAGAGAAAAAAACTTCCTCAGAACACTTACGTTCGTTAACGAGCAGACCAATGCTAGTGGCGTGACGTAGTTCGAAGGCAGGTGGTCACGGCCATGATGTGTGGTACAGTTAAGCCTCTTCTGAGGACCTGAGCACATCGGGAGAGTCCCGAGGTTGGCTGTAGGATCTGAGGGAGAAACACGGAAAAATAAATTGTTGAATACTATCCACATGTAGAGTCCCAGAGTGAATCATGTTTGGTTAAGTATAGAATCACCTTCTCGAAATGGAATCCAAGCCACTTTTGTGGGTAATTCTGCTTGTGCACACACACACACACACACACACGCACACACACACACACACACGCACACACATTCATTCATTTCCTGCCCATTTCTCCTGAGTCAGGACAACACCTGAAGTGCTTTTTTTTTCCCCCCCACACGACTCTTAACTGTACTACCTGTTGCCCAAGACGTCCTCGAGTCTTATAACAACCCAAGGACACACGATGCCATCGGTCGTCGCGCGATAGACCATGTTCCCCTCCCACTTAATATGCAAAATGCAGGTTTAACCCAAAGCAGGTCGTCTCGTGGCCCCGGCGTTATCCCAACTCGTTCTGAAGGATCTCTCGGGACTAGACCATTAACATGAGGGATCAGTAAACCCTCAGGGAGGTTAGAGTCGGCCTGGTTGCGAACGAGAGGAGGGAGGGGCGGTGGTAGGTTGGTGGGTGGGTTTGGATGGGTGATGTGGCTCACTCTTATTACCTCAAATTTCAATTACGAACATCTGTCTCCTTCTCCTCCTCCTCGTCCTCCTCCTCAGTTTTCTCCCAGCTTGCGAAGGCCACGGAGGTCGGCATCTACAAGGGCCATCAATCACCTCTACCTCGATCTGTTAGTCGAATCATAAACTAGCAAATTGCTGCTACTCACGACCATCGCCTCCAGACGACAGAGGAAATGATACCCGCTTAAGCGCTCCATACCGTCTTCGACTCCGCCCCACAACTCCGGGGTCGTGTCTCGGGAGAGTCGTTCGATCCTAGAGATCCAGAGCTTCGACTCTGACCTCCAAAAAAATTTCGAACAGTCGTTAATGGTTGACTTTAAGTATGTCCCTGGGGGTGGAATAAATCAACAGGATCGTGTCGAAATGAAAATGGCCTCATTAGCCATTAAAAAAAAGGGGTATAATCCTGATCTTTAAAGTTACACCTAATCATCCCATTGACCATAAACTGCTGAAGCATAACCATCTGGGTGACAGAGATGACATTCCTTTTCCCCTCCCCCAGCAGACACTGGGGAAGGGGAAGGAACCTCACTTCCCTACCTATAAATATGTCTGTTTTACGACTCTATCTAAGATACGACTTACAGTCTTCGTTGTAGCCACGTACGCTGAAAGTCTGGGCCGTGGCGAATACTGCGAACTTAATAAAGAGGAAGTAAATTGTGTTTTGTGTTATCTGACTTTATCGAGACGATCATACGTTGGCTCTGAGTAAGATCAAAGTATCTCTTAATCTCTAATATAGCTGAGACTTGAGTCGGGTCTGAGCTATAAAGGATTGCTTGACTACAGTTGCTTGACTACAGTTGCTTGACTACAGTTGCTTGACTACAGTTGCTTGACCACATTTGCTTGACTACATACAATTAGCTAAATATACGTCACAAGACTGAACTCATCTAGTGCCAAAGCCATGAGATAATTCGAATATGGTGGAACATGTTCACGATTTTCGATCCTTTTCTTTTAAGACTTTAGGTATTTTCTTTTAAGACTTTAGGTATTGGTCAAAGTTTTACACGGGTGGCGCGCCAGCTATAGCCATCAAAAGTACGATTTATGTAAAGTTGTTTTGTAAGACAGAGGTGATCTCACAGTTTACCCAGCTGTGGGTCTCAACACCTTCGCGAACGTATTGGAATAATTCTGAAATGTTGTCTTCCTCCCCTTTTTCCACTGACGTGTAAAAACAGAGTACAAACCATTCATCATGATCCATTTCCTCTGTTGCCAGACCCCGTCACCGGACCGAAGGGCTCCGACGACTAGCAACATATTTAGTAACACCGAAAGTGAACGAAAAAGGAGATTGTTGTCAGACTTATTTTCCAGAAGAAAAAAAAAAAAAATAGAGCGCTTATTTCAAATATGGAGTATGCATTCGATCTGGTAACTTTAGAGATTTGAGAGAAAATGAATGATTTTAATCTTTGACAACATGAGCTTTGGAGGAGACTCACATGCAGATATTTGAAGCAGACTCACATGCAGATCTAAGATATCTCGAACATACTCACATGCATATACTAAGAGCAGACTCACAGGCAAATATCAGATGTCCCGAACATACTCACATGCATATACTAAGAGCAGACTCACAGTGCAAGCGAAGATGAAAGAACTTCAGATAAATAAGATTTCTTTATCTTCTGTTAGCTTTGTCTCATCAAACGCATTCACCACCACCAGATTTCACTCCAGTATTCTCAGAGAGACGAACCAGTTGAGGAGAAATGATAAAAAAGAAAAAAATGTAATGGAAATGGCTATCACTTAAAACCCGTCCCTATCATTTGCCAGTGAGACTGCTAATTTTCCCTGCAGTTAGAGAGAAATTCATAAAAGGCATCCATAAGTCCATTTACAAGAAATATGGAGCGATAACTCAGAGCAGCGTCGATGAAATCTCAAGTATTTCGTAACTGGACAGAGTACCAGTCGATACCTACTGGTGTGTGCAGGTGGAGACGAAGCCAAAGAGGAAAAACTGACATTGAACATACTTTCCCATAGGCAAAAGGACCATTATGTGCGGTTGAACGTGTGTATGGTCTTCGAATTCCCTTCACTATATGAAGAAGGTGTTCACGCTTCCATTTTCTATTTTCTTTCCCGTTAGTGGTTTGAAGTCGACGTTGAAGGGGCGTTTACGACCCCCTGGCAAACGACGGCCTTAGGCTCCTAACTAGCCAACGAAAACGGCCTACAACCTCCAAAATAACCGTTCCGACGAGGGTCCAATCACTCACCCCCTGCAGCACCCAACCAGCGTTTCACAGTGTCCCGAGAGAGAGAGAGAGAGAGAGAGAGAGAGAGAGAGAGAGAGAGAAGAGAGAGAGAGAGAGAGAATACTACCTGAAAAGTACTCCAGACAGACTCTTGTGTTAACAGAGGTCAAAGCGAGGGAGCGAGAGCTACGTAGGTGTACTGATATCCATTTCTGGTCAGGGAACGGGAGGGAGGAGGGGAAGGAAGAACTCACACACACACACACACACACACACACACACACACACGGACTCGCGACGCCAGTGAGCGAAGCCGTCAGGGACGGGTCGCTTTTCTTCGTGGAAGTTGTTCACACATTAGGTGGGAGTTCGTAAATATCAGGTAATTACCAGGTGCGCACGTCTGTTTACCTGTGGTCAGGGGATACCGCCAATTTTCCCTTCAACTCCCGTCGTCCGTCCCCCCCCAAACCCCAACCCCCCACCAAAAAAAAAAGAGAACCAAAAAAGTTTTATGTGTCTTTTTCAATCCGCTGGTGGACGTCCGGGGTCTTATCATTCGAAACCTAACCTCCAGATGAATATGTATGGCAGTAACATTGTGGATGTATTGAGATACTGTGACACGCTTTGAAAATAGATATGAATGCATCTATCCATCTATCTATCTATCTACATCTTTACCTATTCATCTATGTATCTATCTATCTACATCTTTAACTATCTATCTATCTATATATCTACATCTTTACCTATCTATCTGTCTACGTCTTTACCCATTCATCTATCTATCTACCTACATCTTTACCCATTTACCTATCTATCTACCTATCTATCTACCTCTATCTGTTCATCTATCTATCGATCTACTATCTATCTATCTATCTACTCATCTATCTATCTATCTATTCACCTATCTACTATCTATCTATATAGATATACCCTATGTACGTCGCAGAAAACGGCTCTCAGAACTGACCGAGAACATTCAGCGGACCTCAAACATATATACATAAATCCGTAAGTGCGTTAATGGACCAAGAAAATTCACAGAATGTTCATCTCCTTTAATGAAACGTTTACCCTGAGGAAGCCAAGGAAAAAGAAAAAAAAAAAAGGGAGCCGTCGTTTTTCTGGCACCCCAAGGGACACAAGGGGTAAATCATTCAGGGTAATAACTATAAAAAGGTAATTTCCCAGCTCATATTCACGAGCGCCTCCGCCACGTCTGCCATTTCTCAAAAAAAAGAAAAAAAAGAAAAAAAAAGAATGATGGTATGAAGTTTCGATTCACGTGTTGGACAGGAGCGACAGTGGAGGGAACGCGTGTGTAACTCATCGCCAAGAGACGTGCATTGTTCCTGTTTCACTTATCTCTCTCTCTCTCTCTCTCTCTCTCTCTCTCTCTCTCTCTCTCTCTCTCTCTCTCTCTCTCTCTCTCTCTCTGAGTAATATCGTATTTAACTACCGGTCGCCATCGGCGTATAACTAAAATTGTGTGTGTGTGTGTGTGTGTGTGTGTGTGTGTGTGTGTGTGTGTGTGTGTGTGTGTGTTGTGTGTGTGTGTGTGTATGTCCCTTCATCACACTATATAATCATGATAAACATCTCACTGTATCTCGAGACATCTCGTCTGGAAGGGCCTTCTTCCTCCCACCTCGGACCGTCCAGGCAAGTAACTCGGACGCAGGATGAAGCATCACCACTAAATTTCGTGGAGAAGTTCATCTTGACACACTCCTCTGGCCAAGGACTGAGTCTGTCATGAAGATATCAAAGTTACGAATCGTGCCAGCCAGAAGCGAGGTGAACGCGTGGCTTAAGAACTACGATGGCGTGGCTGGGTATATTTTAGTGTGCATGTCTCGTGCGTCTGTACGATATAACTCAATCTACAATCGCCAAATTTGGCATATAAGTACGACCGTAAATAACCGAGTTAGGGCTGACACACGCTGGCTATGTCATGTTTATTTGCTTGCGTCCGGGTATGAAACAAAGACATTGAATGTTTGATATACCACTTCTCTTTTTTTTTTTTCATCAATATCACACTTTATATCGTATCTAAAGCGAGCCTTTTCCTAAACGGCCACAAGATTAGATTGATGAAAAAGAGTCAATGTTACAGTATAAGGTTAAAGGTTAACAATTTGTGTAGAAGGTCATGGGTCAATGCTACAGTAGGAGACGGTTTGAAGGATATACTTTCCATTAAGATCTAGATAATAATTCAAGTTCTTATTCGTACGTTTCACGCGGAAATATATATTTGCAAGCAACTCCAGCAACATACATACAAAACTGCAAATCAGAGTTACGGTAAATGAAGTACGTTCAGCGAACAAGAAAATGAGGCTAAGTTTTCAAAGAATTGTCAAAGTAGCAAATCGTAGAAACAGCCAGGTTCCTCTCCCACTCTCTAACGTAGAAATCATCAGGCCCTGTTCCCCTCTCTAACGTAGAAATAACCAGGTCTCTCTCTCTCTCTCTCTCTCTCTCTCTCTCTCTCTCTCTCTCTCTCTCTCTCTCTCTCTCTCTCTCTCTCTCTCTCTCACACACACACACACACACACAGCAGAGTTCCTCCTCACAATATGCCCCACGAGATTTAATCAGAGCGCCTTTTGCTCTGGACAGCTTTGCAGTTCAGAGACAGTTTATAACTGTTTCCTTTCACAAAACGTTTACGTACATTCATATCACGTCCATACAGGGTAAAAACTCGTTCCAACCGCGTAGGAGCCGTCGCCTGTTGACCCCACTTGCCTTGCTGAGGGTCATTTCCTTTGACAAAATGCATACTTGCTCCACATTTCACGAGTAAAATGTTCCGTAGAGACATTGGCCTCCAGTCACTTCTAAGGTCTTCGTTGACCACCTGTGTCGTTAGGAATGTGGAAGGAAGGACACATGCCACTTATGTGATTCAAAGTTATGAGTTGACGGTATGTTCATTTGGCCACAGATTCACAGGTCTTCATCTATTGGATCACACCGGGATCACGATGTGTATTCTCGCGTTTTCATAATGTACTTCCTTCTCTACAATCTATGTCTGTGATGACTCCACATCCACTCATTCCTTGTATCTGGGCTTTACCAGAATTTCGTTGGATCTATTATCAATAGAATCCATACTTGTACTTAGAACGTAGATCCTACGTCTGTCTTATGAGTCTAGACTCACACTAGACTTCGTCATGTTAAAGGAGATAAAGGAGAGGGGGCTATTATCATTAGAATCTATACTTGTACTTAGAACGTAGATCCTACGTCTGTCTTATGAGTCTAGACTCACACTAGACTTCGTCATGTTAAAGGAGATAAAGGAGAGGGGGCTATTATCATTAGAATCTATACTTGTACTTAGAACGTAGATCCTACGTCTGTCTTATGAGTCTAGACTCACACTAGACTTCGTCATGTTAAAGGAGATAAAGGAGAGGGGGCTATTATCATTAGAATCTATACTTGTACTTAGAACGTAGATCCTACGTCTGTCTTATGAGTCTAGACTCACACTAGACTTCGTCATGTTAAGGGAGATAAAGGAGAGGGGGGGAAAAAAATAAAATAATCATTGACACAGCCTCAGGTATACAAACAAAGATAGCATGGAGAGATCAGCATGCATGATTATCTCTGATTAGCATCTCATATTCAGCTGTATATGATTTACTGTAAATAAGGGTTTGCCTGGTCGAGTTTTTCCTTGCTGAATCACCCCAGACGATTACTACAACTACAGTGTCTTGGATTTCCGAAGAACCTGTGCGTTGAGTTTTCGTCAGTGAATCATCTAAACAATTAGTTTCTATGACCAGAAATTAGCGTGTTGGTTTAGAGTAATCGCTCCGCTAATCAAAGCCCATTAAACTTGATCTAGGGTCACTTTTGGGAATACTAAGCTTAACACACCGTTAGGTTCAGCACTATAAAGCTTACTCAGTATACTTAGTATTAAATGGTTTACGTTTGATTCCCCTTATGCCACGGGGGTCTCGAGACCTGGTCTTACGTAACATGTAGAATAGGGGAGACGAGTAAGAAGCGACTTAAGGATTTTTAAAGGAACTATCGAATCTAAAAAGAACGGTGGGTTAGATGGTAGCTGTTCAGAAAGATGAGAGAAGGGTAAGGAAGAACTCCAAAGCTTGGCAGTGACAGGAAAGAAACAGATATCGCAACGGCCCACTTTGGAGGAGTTGCCAAAGGTGGCCACTTAATAATCACATGACGATGCTGCCAGCAATTAGCCTTGAAATCATCTATCTTGTTCATATATTTATATTAGCCAAGATGTTATTAGAATTCCCGTAATGATTACCCCTAATCAGAGTGAACGCTCGAAGTAATTATCCCCTAAATTACATAGCTTGATGCAGATCTGGCTCGCCCTAGGATCATCTGGATGGTTTTATGTGCATCATCAACAATCAGCCATCTTGATCTACACACAAGTAGTCCTTGAGCATCGGACGTAAAATAAAGTAATTCTCAAGGGCATCGCGTCCAACCACAGCACCATAGCACCAGACTCGCCCCAAGTCATCTCCAAGATTATCACTGAACATTTCTCTTATCTATCATCAAACGTAAAGAAAACGTCACCTATTTAACCATAAGATCATTATGCCTGTCATCTGGTTACCTTAAAGGTGTGTTTACTCCAAGACCGTTTACTTAGCCCCACAGTTAATCTAAGTCCGTATAACTCATCGTATAGTTAACCAAATCCCTTTTTTCAAGGGTTTCGAATCGTGTAATTGTTCTTTTCGAGCCTTTGAAGCATGCCAGAGCGTTCCAGTCCTACTGTTCGTGTAAGCTCTCTTTTTTGTGTGTAGAAAAGAAAATGCTTTCGAAATAGAATTATCCTGATGCAGATATCCACATGGATAGTGAACAAGTCCCTTTTCCGACTGCCTCATTCATGAAGCTATCCCGTAAAGGGTTTTCGAATCTTTGCCCCAAAGCACGGATCTCTGGTCTGTGTTATCCTCATTTTCATAGAGAAAGACTAATGCTCCGAGATGGAAAAGGAATGTGGGATCCCTTTTTTTTTGAGCTTTACGGATCATTTCTGAATAAACCTTTGCCCCCAAAGCATCGCATATCTTTTAATTGAGAATCAGAACAAATATGGACATGAGGTTCACTCTACAATTTTTTTTCACCAGGTGAATCTGTATGACCTTATGGCCTGGTATTCCACGAGACCTCCGTCACACGAGGATGAACCCGAATCATAAGTGATATTATCGGTTATTCCAGCTGTGTGGCAGTTACTGCATAAGGACGTTTTATCCTTGACTCATCACAGAAAAAAATTCTATGACGCGTGAATATTGTGCGCAACGTAAACCTTTCCTACATGTGATCTTACCCTCGCTAAATGTAATCCATCATTTCCCTAGATGTAACTAAACCTTCCTTAAATGTAATTTGACCCTCCTTTAATGTAATCAAGCCGTTCCTAAATGTGATTCGACCCTTTCTGAATGTAATTCACCCTTCCCTAAATGTAATTTGTCCAATAAATGTAATTCAGCACCCCTGAATTGAGTTCGTCTCTGATAACGCACATTTAGGCACAGTTAGCAATCAGTGTGTTAAAACTACACTGGTAGAGTGATGAAATCCCACTTCCACAGCAGAGAAGTCTTCAACGAGGGCTGGGCTTATGTGTGACTGTGATCCAGAGTGGCTAAGGATATTGCCCTGAGCTCATAAATTCCCTTTTTTCCTCACTATGATTTGCGCTCTGCTCTCTGGGTGTCGACCCAAGGTGGGAGGGTATGTGGTGTTCTGTGTCGTATCGAAGATTTGGCTCAAATATTCTTGTGAAATATTATGGTCATTGCTTAGATCAAAAATATTGTCTGTTTTCCCCATCAAAGTTGGTAGTGCTAAACATAATGTTCTGTGTTCGATCTCTTATCAAAGATGGTACTTCTAAATATATGCTGTGTTAATCAGCCACATTTCATACATATGCTGTGTTAATCAGCTACACAATATACATATGCTGTGTTAATCAGCCACACTATATGCATATGCTGTGTTAATCAGCTACACTATATACATATGCTGTGTTAATCAGTCACACTATATACATATGCTGTGTTAATCAGCCACACTATATGCATATGCTGTGTTAATCAGCTACACAATATACATATGCTGTGTTAATCAGCCACACTAGAAATACATATACTATGGTAATCAGTTACACTATATGCATATGCTGTGTTAATGACCCATGTTGAATGGATTGTACCACATGCCCATTTTCGAACACAAACCCATTTCCTAACCTAACCAATATTCCGTCTACTGGTACACACACACTCATATATATATATATATATATATATATATATATATATATATATATATATATATATATATATATATATATATATATATATATATTTTTTTTTTTTTTTTTTTTTTTTTTTTATACTTTGTCGCTGTCTCCCGCGTTTGCGAGGTAGCGCAAGGAAACAGACGAAAGAAATGGCCCAACCCCCCCCCCCCCCCATACACATGTACATACACACGTCCAGACACGCAAATATACATACCTACACAGCTTTCCATGGTTTACCCCAGACGCTTCACATGCCTTGCTTCAATCCACTGACAGCACGTCAACCCCTGTATACCACATGACTCCAATTCACTCTATTTCTTGCCCTCCTTTCACCCTCCTGCATGTTCAGGCCCCGATCACACAAAATCTTTTTCACTCCATCTTTCCACCTCCAATTTGGTCTCCCTCTTCTCCTCGTTCCCTCCACCTCCGACACATATATCCTCTTGGTCAATCTCTCCTCACTCATTCTCTCCATGTGCCCAAACCATTTCAAAACACCCTCTTCTGCTCTCTCGACCACGCTCTTTTTATTTCCACACATCTCTCTTACCCTTACGTTACTTACTCGATCAAACCACCTCACACCACACATTGTCCTCAAACATCTCATTTCCAGCACATCCATCCTCCTGCGCACATCTCTATCCATAGCCCACGCCTCGCAACCATACAGCATTGTTGGAACCACTATTCCCTCAAACATACCCATTTTTGCTTTCCGAGATAATGTTCTCGACTTCCACACATTTTTCAAGGCTCCCAAAATTTTCGCCCCCTCCCCCACCCTATGATCCACTTCCGCTTCCATGGTTCCATCCGCTGACAGATCCACTCCCAGATATCTAAAACACTTCACTTCCTCCAGTTTTTCTCCATTCAAACTCACCTCCCAATTGACTTGACCCTCACCCCTACTGTACCTAATCAGTATATATATTAGTATATATATATATATATATATATATATCCCCCTTGTATTAACTTTCTAAAATGGGGGATATATATATATATATATATATATATATATACTAACCCTTGACTACTATCTATTGCAGAAACATGACTCCCGCCTTCCCTGTTCTCTCTATATCACCTGGTGACAAGGACTAGCGTTTTGAAGTACGCTTTCCCCCCGTCTCTGAATTATAGTCACAAATGCATTCCAATCCCAACACGTTCGTAGTCCCAGAAGACTCGGGAACCCGTTGCGGTTTCGTTTGTACAGGATCTCAATCCTCCCAGCGTGTGATCAGCTTAGGCCAGCGAGACCTGTAAACATGACTATAAAGACGACCGCTTACACGTCATAGCGAGGCGACTGAAAGAGCGCCAATGAAAAAAAAAAAAAAAAAAAGAAAAAGAAAAAGGAGAAAAAAATGAAATTCTTCTATCAGAGGAAAGTACTACAGTAATCTCTCGGCAATTTACAACGATCGTTCGGTGTAAATGGGCAAGCCTGCTGGTTGAATGATCCGAGGGACATGGAGTGATTTGTCAACTTCACAGAGAGAAAAAAAATTGTTTCGTGGGTTGGAGAATATTTACCATCCCCGAAATAGAAAATGATTTAGACCAGACGACAATGAACTCCTCCACGTCACTTAGTTTATACACAAAGAGTTTTGCACGCTTGTTTTGCATACACACAGAGGTGCGAGTCTATCATCCTTTCTAATATACATGCATATATATATATATATATATATATATATATATATATATATATATATATATATATATATATATATATATCGCCAGAGGCATCAGAGATGAACCCGACACACGTCCATGCATGAGAAGAAACTTTTGACGCATCAGATCTGATAGAAATGTTTCGAATCCGTCAAACGACACCCGGAAACGAATCAGAACAAAGGATTATCAGCTTCGCCCGAGTGTGTTGGTGACGCTTGAGCCTTGTGGTGGGAGTGTACAAGTCCCCCTCTCTCTGCTTCACTTCGTCATTCAGAAAAGAAAGAAATACTGACAAGAATAGAGTATGATATAGACCTTAAGAATACTTATATGTACGACAACGTGTGAGACACAATAAAGCCTCAGAAACGGACTATTGAAACCCAGACGAATCACCGGGCCGAGGGTTTCACGACCTCTCCTTACTGAGTTAATGCTATGTTCTCACTCCTTCCCTGAGGTGGATGGTCTGACTAAGATGATGAACGACCGACTTAGAACCCCAGGACGCAAATCTCTCTCTCTCTCTCTCTCTCTCTCTCTCTCTCTCTCTCTCTCTCTCTCTCTCTCTCTCCCCAGAGTTTTCAGTCTCAGTACTTGATGTTGAGAACTTCAAAAATTTATTTGTCGAACTTATATATATATATATATATATATATATATATATATATATATATATATATATATATATATATATATATAACATCCTAACCTCTAACAATCAGGATCGAACCCGGGTCCCCTTGCGTAGGAGGCGGGAGCACTACTGCTAGGCTATCATATGATAGTGTGCATTCATATGCACTCTTTACGTATATATATATATATATATATATATATATATATATATATATATATATATATATATATATATATATATATATGTGTGTGTGTGTGTGTGTGTGTGTGTGTGTGTGTGTGTGGGTTGGGACATATACTACACACACACACACACATACGTACATGAACGTACACACATATACATGCACGCACATATACGTATACATACACACACGCTCTATAAACGTACGGTTAAGGTGCGGCACAATGAGTATTTGCAAAGTTTACAACATGAAGAATAATCCCACACACACACAGACATACACACACAAGTATAAGACTCCCTCTCTGACAGTGTAGATATAGATATAAACACAAAATTTTAAGAAAAAGCAATCACCCGGTAACTATCAATCCGCTAGTTTACCACATTGACACGTATAACGATCAGAGTCTTGTTGCTAACGACCCAACGACCATCTGGAAGTGCGTGCCTACTTGGCTCACCTGGGTGTCTACGTAAACAAAGAACTACAATATGGTCTTAATACTTATCTCTCGTGAGTGAATCTCAAGTAATTCCTCATAAGAAAAGACTTACCATTGGCTCTTGCCTGGAGTGTGGGGAAAACTGGATGGATAACCACCTCCTGCGTACGTTATGAATTGCTTGTGACGGATTGACGTCGCTGTGGCTTGGGGGCTCTTCGTAAACACGAGAATAAACGATGATATAGAAGGATCGTATTACACTGTTATCTCTTCTTTATCGCACTGTTATCTCTTCTTATCGCACTGTTATCTCTTCTTATCGCACTGTTATCTCTTCTTATCGCACTGTTATCTCTTCTTATCGCACTGTTATCTCTTCTTTATCGCACTGTTATCTCTTCTTATCGCACTGTTATCTCTTCTTATCGCACTGTTATCTCTTCTTATCGCACTGTTATCTCTTCTCATCGCACTGGTATCCTTCCTTATCACACTAGTATCTCTTCTTATCGCACTGGGTTCCCTTACCAAACGAGCCGTCGGCTGGCAGAAAATGGTTTTCGTCCACTCGTAGTCTGACCATCCACTCACGGACGAAGGTTTTCGTGAACTGCCCTCCACCAGGCTTCGCTGCACTACCCCTCCCTGCACATCGCTTTACACACAAGAACCAACACTGCTATGGTCAGCAAATGGTAAACGAGGGTAGGGTGGTTTGCTCATTACGCATTATTTTTCTCCCCAGTGTTTTATAACTCTTAGTATTACAGTGTAACATCGTGGTATCAAAATTCCTTCAATTATGTTTGTCTTTCCTTAGTATTTCATTTTGTCAATGTTCTTTTTAACCCCTGGTGTTTGCTGATATAGCCTGGGTTTGTTGATATCCTCGTTCAAGCCGGCCATTTCCGAGCGGCTCACTACCCCGTCCAAGTAGGATCTCTGGGTCTGTAAATAAAAAAAAAATGATTTCAGAAGACATCGTTTGGTGGTTTATCAACATTTGCCTCAGTCTTGTATTTTACGGCCGGATTTACGTTATGCGAAATGTATTTTCTAACTTTGTAAATAAGAGAACAATCCTCTCCCTCTCTCTCTCTCTCTCTCTCTCTCTCTCTCTCTCTCTCTCTCTCTCTCTCTCTCTCTCTCTCTCTCTCTCTCTCTCTCTCTCTGATCATCATGATCACCGTCACTTTCTCCTCCTCCTCCACCTTCACTTTCGTTCGTGTCAACTTCGTATATGTTCGTCACCTTTTTCGTCTTCACGTCCGACCACTAGACGCTCCGCCGCCCCCCCCACGTCCCCACCCCGGTCGCCGTTAACGCGTTCCACCAAATCCTCGGGATCCTCCAGCACCTCCACACCCTTGTCCCTCCTTCACATCCTCCGAACCACATTGCCTACCTCCACCATTTCTTTCCACCACCTCTTCCACACTTACTTACCTCCACCACCGCCACCACCACACCACACCACCACAATCCTCACCTTCACCTACAACATCAAACCTGGTTTTTTTTTCCCCTCCTCCTCCTTGTATTGGTTCTTTCACTTACAGCACCTTGGCTTTTCAGCTGCAGGTCCCTCCAATCACCATTCTCTGACGATAGGACGGAGAGAAGAAACCCAGATCACCAAGAGAAGGAAGTAACATCATCTCTGACGAAGAAAAAGACCATCTCTTTCATAAATGGATTTCAGAGTCTTTCATGATCACGTTTTTCATTCAAGATGATAAGAATTCTGGTTTGCTTGTGGTCGGAAGATCTCATCAAGGCCTCCTTATCAGATGGTCAGTGTCGGGGCACCTCCTCCCTCCATCATCACTACGATACTCCATCCACCATCATCAACACTATCACCGCCACCAACACCACCACTACATCTACCTCACTTCCATCACCTTGTCCATCTCTATCACTTGCAACTACCATTGTCTTTATCTCTCTTCCACCCTGGACTTCCAGTTTCGTTCCGTCCCTCCCCATTTTAATCTCTGTTCCACCCTGAACTTCCAGTTTCGTTCCGTCCCTCCCCATTTTAATCTCTGTTCCAACCTGGACTTCCAGTTTCGTTCCGTCCCTCCCCATTTAATCTCTGTTCCAACCTGAACTTCCAGTTTCGTTCCGTCCCTCCCCATTTAATCTCTGTTCCACCCTGAACCTCCAGTTTGGTTCCGTCCCTCCCCATTTTAATCTCTGTTCCACCCTGAACTTCCAGTTTCGTTCCGTCCCTTCTCGCTGTGTACCAAGCTGTTAAGTTGTGAAGTGAGGGGATGGGGGTCCATACCGTCATATTTACGCTAGCAAAAACATCGGATTAACAATTACGTTGGTTCGTAGCAAGTGCTGCGCGTGTGTAGGTCTGATATCTCTGGCCAGATTCATATGAGGTAAATGTATAGAATTAGATTTAATTAATTTACAGCGTACATTAAAAGTCTGTCTCGTTATTCTCAGAGCACACATTTGGCTCGTCAGACGAGTCCTTATAATCACAGGTCACCAAGATAACACCCGGGTCCAGATAGATTGTAACTGCCAGCTAATCATCTGTCTGCCCTTGTGTTAAGAAGGATTTTTGCCTCCACTAACCTAACCTCTCTCTCTCTCTCTCTCTCTCTCTCTCTCTCTCTCTCTCTCTCTCTCTCTCTCTCTCTCTCTCTCTCTCTCTCTCTTGCCGGTTTCATTTCGGTGGTGTGGCGTCCGGTCCGGTTTTCGCAAGGGGCTGTCAGGGAAGTCAATGCATTTCTCGTCTGTAGAAATGATTTCATTCAACAGTTATTTTTTTTTTGGGGGGGGGGGGTAAAAATGTATTCTTTGGACTAATGTGACGATAAGTGTGTTGTATCATACGTCATGGTGATATGCTGATTCATATATATATATATATATATATATATATATATATATATATATATATATATGTATATATATACATATGGAAGGGAGAGACAGATAGAGTTAGACAGGGAGATAGAAAGATGGAGTTAGTTTACATCGTCCATAGAATCATAGATCTGTTTGTGTATACGGATAAGCATAGAGTCACAGACCTGGTAAAGTGGATCATGTACTACAGAGTCGCTGGGGATAATATGAGTAGTATAGTTAATAATCTATGTCAAGCAGTGTGAAGTATAGAGCTGATGGAGGTTGATAAGAACAGCAGAATCATAGAGTTATACATTAATAATATGACCTATAGAGTCTTAGACTTGGTAGAGGATGAAGGAGGATTACAGGGTTATAGAGTTACGAAGGATAGCTTGAACTGCACAGACGTAGAGGTGGTATATGTGATATGAATCAAAGAGGCACAGAGCTCATAGAAGTCATTTTGAACCATAGAGGCACACCGATCGTGGAGGGCAATTTTGAATCACTTAGGCAAAGAATAATGCAAAGGCGGTTTACGGTAGTAAGGTGTTGCGGTAAAGAAAAACAGTTTGAACCTTAGGGAACACAGATGATGGAAAGGAACCTAAGCCATAGAGAGCAAGAACTGGGGTAGAAGGGAAGTTTGCACCACGGTGGCTCACAGCTGGTCGAGAGAGTGGGAGGAGTGGGTGGTGTGGTATGAACCACGGAGCCAGCCAAACGGCTAAAGTGGTGGAAGACAATGTGAACCACAGAGCCAGTGAAAGGCAAAGTCGAAACGCAAAGGGACCAGACTTGGCCAATCTCAACCGCCAGCTCTCTCTCTCTCTCTCTCTCTCTCTCTCTCTCTCTCTCTCTCTCTCTCTCTCTCTCTCTCTCTCTCTCTCTCTCTCTCTCTGCCACCACGGACGAGACTTCCTTGACTGACTGCCGCCATCATCAGATGCCGTTCTTGCCTAGTTTTTATATTCCCGTGGCCACAGGTTCCCCGGGGCTACCGGGCTCCGCGTATCCATGCTGACCCCACCTCACCCTCACCCTCCTTCACCCTCACCCTCCCTCACCCTCACCCTCCCTCACATGCGATGACCGGCATCACCTTGTGGTGCCTCGCTCTCATACCTCACCCCCGGCAACTCTGGCAACAGTTATAAGCATTATGAACGTACGGTATAGAAAAGAAAAAAAATAGTAGGAGGAATTTCGTGTGTCTTCGAGATTGAGACAGAATACAAGAGAACTTCCCTTAAAGTAATTTTGTGACTTTGACAGAAGAGGTAAGGTTTAAGAGAACCTTTTTTTTTTCGATATCTGATGATAAAGTCTTGAGATCCTTGAGATGAATTGGGAAGATTATAATCTTCAAGAAAGCGGACTGGACCCCAAGGTCCTTGTCTGAGCAGCTCTTTGCCTCTTTATGGCATAGAAGAGCACACAGAGAGCACCAGATGGTGGGGGCACAATAGGAAAGAGAAGAGGAGGAGAGGAGGAAAGCTCAAAAGAGGAAGATGGTAATTAGAAGACGTAGGACGTAAAAATGATGAGCAAGAGTAAGGAGTGGAAAGCT
The DNA here is from genome assembly GCF_036320965.1 of Panulirus ornatus. Lineage (NCBI taxonomy): Eukaryota > Metazoa > Arthropoda > Malacostraca > Decapoda > Palinuridae > Panulirus > Panulirus ornatus. The sequence goes on from NC_092265.1 coordinate 7,550,882, forward strand.
ACAGGGGTTTTCCAGGCATAACTGATCTCTAATTGTTGTTGAAGGCACCATCGCCAGAGGCAGCCGAAGAGAATATTCTCAGTACCTAATTTGCATCGTTTTATCATTCCTCTGTGTGGAGGTGGCAGTAAACTAAAAGAAAATAAAAAGAGAAAAACCATTTTTTTCATTTAAGCTTACGCGAGTGGGAGCAACACGTAAGCAGTGACTGGGTTACGTGGTTCGGGATTTTTTGTTTTGTGTTTAAATCTGTTCAGTTTTCAATCTCTTCGTCATTGTAGAATAAAGTAATTATATAGATCGCTTCACACAGCGAAAGTTTAGATGGCACTACTTCCAGTAGCAAGGAAACATAGACTCCTTTGGAGTGAGAAGTTCTTCGACGAGACAGCCTCGCGAAAGGTGACTTTTCACTAGCTGTGCAAATTTCGTGGAGCAGGCGGAGTCCGGTAACACCCATACTTTTTATACGTACATGACATATATGACACTAAAGACTGACCATATGAATTACCAACAGCCATAGACATAAAGGACCTGCAGCTGTTAGAGGTAAAAGGTCATGACCCATTACGTCTTTTGTTAGAACGACCAACCACACGTGACGTCATACCTATTAACAAGAAGAAGTCTTACCTCCACCATAAATGGGTTAGGGTGCCTTAAAGCGCTGAGTCACACAGAGAAAACCTGAAATTAGTTAACTGTTAGCCAATGGGACTGGAGTTGCAGCCCTAAGGATACATCTACCGGGAAAGAAGGAACAGATGTTTGGCAGACACAAATGTTAACTATTTACCAAGTGATGGTTTGTGTGTGTGTGTGTGTGTGTGTGTGTGTGTGTGTGTGTGTGTGTGTGTGGGTGTGTGTGTGTGTAGGCGATTGCGACACTGTGGACTCATTTTCTCTCTTGACAAAAGCAGTGTAGAATAATGATAATCTCATATTTGTTATGTTTTTAAACCGTTCAGTACAGTCTATAAATCATGGCTTGGGCTGCGTGTGCGTGTGTGTGTGTGTTACGTCGAGGACATCAGTGAGGCCCGTGAATACCATCAACAGAAGATGACAAGAACCATCATCATATCATCTCTAATAACATCACATCTATGACTGACAGTGTCTAGCTATTGGGGGAAAAAGAAAAGCTCTTAAGATTATCTGAGAACAATTTTCTTTTTTAACTTTTGTAATTCAATCTTTTTCTTCATGCTTGCTTGCTGACGTCGTGTCGAGTATTTTCAATTTCCTTGTATTGATTTCTTTAGTGGAGTGATCTTGCTGCTGCTTCAGACGTTTTTTAGGTCAATGTATTACAGCTGACGTCCTGCTCGTAAGGGTCCCTTATATTTGAGACGGTGATTAAGACTCAAAAAGAAAAACATTTGCCTTTGTAATGACTAGTTTAACTGCAGGAATGGCAGGAGCCAGTTATAAAATGGAAAATGGCGTATGAGAAAATAATCATTCAAGTTTGTTCCAATTCTACGTTATTTTTTTCTTTTTCCTTTTTTAGGTTGGCTTGGAGGAAGACGACAGCTACTTACCATCTAAGGACAGCAGCTTCTGGAAGGGTTTTTCTCTCGAGCCTGCCACCATAAGCGTGTCATCTGCAAACAGTAACTGCCTCACCTCCTATACCTCCCGATCCCTAGCATACAATAGACCCGCACCACTTCCAAAGTATTCGCATTTACCTCTCTCATCACTCTATCCAGGAACAGATCAAACAGCCATGGTGACACTGCACACCCTTGACGTAGTCCCAACCTCCCTTGCAGTAGCTTACCCTATGGATAGCTCACCCTTCGCCCTTCCTACTTGCACATATGCTTTACTCCTGCGTTTAGAACTCCACACTGCATCTAGTGGCTTTCCTCCCATACCTTGTATTCGTAAAATATTCCACAAGGCATCTCTGTCGACCTTATCACACGCCTTTTCCATGTCGCATAACTGTCACATACGAATCCTTTTCTTTGTGCAGATAATTCTCACGCAAATCAATTTCAAGGCAAACACTTGGTCCACACATCCCACCTCTCCTCTCATATATATATATAAACTTTAAACTTTCAGGGTTGTAAGCAGAGTTAGAAGATTCGTTCCAGTTGTGCGATAACTAAAGCAAAAACCACTTGTTCATGTCATGTCTGTTGAAGTTTTTGGTAATTCCTGATTGACATCACGTGGAATTCGCTCGATCATCTCTGGTCTTTTTATTTCATTGTTTTTGCTGGTTTTATATTTCACTCGAACAAGTTAGACGATCCGGTACTGCTTCGTTAACAATGTCTAAGTTTAGGAAAGTTCCAAGCGCAAAATGTTACACCTGTTCGAAGCTTGGAACCACTGGACGTTACGGTATTGGTGTATCATACTAGCTGCATGCAATCACTCTGTTTGTAAACTTTGAGTTGTGTTAAAACGCTTTGGATGCGTTGCGTGTGAAACAGGCTATGATCAGTTTTCTGGAGACGTGTTAAAGGCACTTTTACTTGAAGAATGTAAGTGTTCGATATCTTACCATTTTGTTTCACGCAGATCTAATCAAAAATCTTAGGTTTGATGAGTGTTTGTTAGAGAGATGGAACTGAAACGCTAACTGTATGAATTCGATGTGTATTTAAGATCACCCAGAACTGATATCCATGTTATATTGTCAGTTATATTCCTATATCACGTTGCTGGCAATGCAGTGAGTTTAGTTACTTGTGTCTAAAGTGGACTCAAACCTACTTACAAACGAGAGTTGGAATTTGCTGTAGAATGTTTAATATGTCCTGGGGAACAAAAGCCAAAAAAAAAGAAAAAAGTTAAACCTTTCACGTCGGATGCGTTGAAACACCACATGAATAATAGGTTTATGTAAATCTGCATTTACGAGCAACTCTTATCCTTGCAACGTTGTTAGGCCATAAGAGCTTCATGAAAGAGGACGAAAACATCACTGTTTTAGAAAACTGGACGAAAACATCACTGTTTTAGAAAACTGGACAAAAACATCACTGTTTTAGAAAACTGGACGAAAACATCACTGTTTTAGAAAACCTACAGCTTCTGTCAAAACTCGTGGCTCTGTGATGATGGTTTTCTTTTTTTTCTCTCTCTCTAAAAACCAGGAATCTAATTCAGTCCAGTGAGAGAACTGGTCTGAAAACAGACCTGAAGTCTCATGACTTCCAGCCTCTTTGACTAATGGAAGAGTCATGTACTCTTGAAGACGCTTCGGGAGTTACAGTTCAATGGCTCGTCACAAATTCGCATAATTCTGGCAGTGAAGGAACTGGAGAGCTAAACTATGGAAGTAATCACTTCTCGACAATGATTGTGGATTACGAGCTGTGTGTGTGTGTGTGTGTGTGTGTGTGTGGGTTATTGAGCGGTTCAATGGGATACATAACGTACATTTCCAGTGTCCCATGGCTATGTAAGGACACGCTTTAAACTTGCCACACCCTTTCCTTTGTAAGCTTCAACGTGTAATGGATTGATTTTTCTGTATTGACGATATAAAGAAATATCGGATTCTTTTCTTTTTCTATCAGTAAATCACATCCTTCTCTATCATTCGAACATTCAGATTTTCCTTTTTTTTTTCCATCACAGACTTTCGTAAGGAGACGTAAAAAAACATAGGTCATTTTTCCCTCACCCTCAAGTCGTACCGTACTATCTTAAGCTTTCCCTTGCACCATCTTTATCTCTCCACCCATGACCTGTTAAGATATTGCTCGTTTTCTTTTCTTTTCTTTTTTTTCCACGCGAGACGATCATATGCCAGTCTGTGAGTCAAGGATCTGTAATCTCCACAGTGCGTGGAGGGCTGTAGCCTTTACTAGGTTCTCTATGGTTTCTTTAGGAATACCTTCACAGTCAGAGATAACCTGGCCCTTTTCGAGCAGTGAGTTGCCTCTAGACTCGCATTAGCAGCAATGGTTTTCTCCTCTCTTGTTCTTGGGAAACGTCTCTGTGCAGTCGTGGCTGTGAATTGCGTCTGTCTGGCGTGTGTGTGTGTGTGTGTGTGTGTGTGTGTGTGGTTTGCGACATCCTCAGAAAGCATGCTGAAGGAGAGGGGTCCTGCTCAGGTGTCTTAAGCAATACTCCCGTCACGTCTTTAGGAAATAGGATCCTAATGCTTGAATTCACTCTCTACATCACCAAATATTCATAAGGATTTTCTGTACTTCTTATTGATTAAGGTCTTAGTCATTCCCATCCTTTGGTTTGATATGGAGACTGAAAGAGTGATATACAAGGTTTAGTTTGAATGACACCTTCATGATCCCGGACCTATGCATCATGTCAGCCATCACGACACAAAGAGAATGATGTATCTCTGGTGACTGAGGTCCAGTGACTACACTGTGTGTTGCAAACCATTGCACAAGAGAGAGGTACCTTTGTAATGATTTCATATATATATATATATATATATACATATATATATATATATATTTTTTTTTTTCATACTATTCGCCATTTCCCGCGATAGCGAGGTAGCGTTAAGAACAGAGGACTGGGCCTTTGAGGGAATATCCTCACCTGGCCCTCTTCTCTGTTCCTTCTTTTGGAAAATTAAAAAAAAAAACGAGAGGGGAGGATTTCCAGCCCCCCGCTCCCTTCCCTTTTAGTCGCCTTCTACGACACGCAGGGAATACGTGGGAAGTATTCTTTCTCCCCTATCCCCAGGGATATATATATATATATATATATATATATATATATATATATATATATATATATATATATATATATATATATATATATATATATATATATATATATATATATATATATATATATATATATATAAGACCACATGCACTCTCATAGGATATTCAACTCCTTAGCAAAGATGAAGTCGGTCTTACATGCTCGCGCAACCAATGGAGAAATCAAAGTAACTATGAATTCTAATCGTGTAAAAGAGTCAGGTGTAGAAATAAGGCCTGTGTGTGTGTTGGTGCTCTGTAAAGTAAAGTAAAAAAGCTGTTATTGTCTCTATGAGCATCAGTCTCGAGGAAAAGTAGTTTGGTTTAATTTCTAAAATTTTAGGTAAATTTGATGAATATATCTTTTTTTCTCAAAATTCCCAATACCATTTACATGCTTCACTTACAAGCGACATTTAAGTAAGACCAAAAATGAGTTTTGGGTTCAGATAATCTACGCAAAGATGAGCCTGATGTGTCTCTAATTTTGATCCACGAAAACGTCGTCTCATTATCCCTTCCACTTTTCGTAAAACCACAGCAGATATTCTCCCACTGGCTCTCACCAGGGAGGGAGGGAATGTGCACCTACCGTGCCTGCCGTAAGGGTCTACACATCCAGTAACCTCTCTTTTGTGCGAATGTAAATGAGCACATAATCCTGTAATGCCCTTTGAGCGAGCCCCCGCCCCCAACCCACTCTCACATATGTAGGCATGGTGGGGTTTTTTTCTTTTTTTTTTTTCGTTGAGCGAGTAATAATCTCACCCACAACAACTTCTCTACCAGTGCACGACTCTCTCTCTCTCTCTCTCTCTCTCTCTCTCTGGTAGATCCGTGAAGGTCAAAACCTTACCAGTAAAACTTAGATTTGATCTTGATATTTAGCATTGCTGACCATGACGCACTCACGGGCAGCTAAGAGCCAAACGAATAGGTTCGAATCCTGACAGAGAAATCGAAAAAAAAAAAGTCTTTGAATTTACTCTTTCCAACAAAGAATGACAAGGTATGATTAACATGTTTCTATGAGATGCAAAACTTAGAAACACAAAGAAGCCAGTGATGGGGGGGAGGGTGGTACTCGAGTGTGGGTGGATGGATGGTAAGTGGAACGGGATGGAAAAGGCTAAGCGACATGTGAAGTGCAATTAGTTTTGAGGAAGATGGCTCCTGTGCCTCATAGGTGTGTACACACACACATACACACACACACACACACACACACACACACACACACACACACACACACACAGAACGCCAGGCGTATGGAGATTCTTAATTGTGGCTGATTGGATGAGGATGTTCCAAAGCGCTTTGGTGCAGGAGAGAATGAAACAGACAGCGACGGGCTGTTTGTAAAGGAGAAAGCGTGTGTGTGTGTGTGTGTGTGTGTGTGTGTGTGTGTGTGTGTAAGAGTAGGTTCAAACATGATTTAAAGTGTATTGAAGCACTGTGGCTGCATTGCAGTACAACCTGGACGAGGCAGATTACAGACGTTGTGTTATTATCTGCGGAATGGCAGAGGTTCCGCCTTGCGTTGAAGAGCACACACACATCATCTATGATCTGATTTTACGTGAAAACTTTTTATAGACCTTTTTCCAACTGGGATAAACTTTCATCACACAGATAACAAACCCTGAGCGTATTGCAACCTTCTGATGATGATTTGATATTTACAATGTGGGAGAGAGAGAGAAAAAAATAGAAAGATGGAAAAGGATTGGATGCTGATTCTATCTCGAAACGTAACTTTAACAAGCCCGTTTATCCCTTTATATTTTCTTTTTTTGAATCGATGATATCTCAAAAAGCGTGAGGGGGGAAATGTTGAGTCGAGAATTGTGACACACACACACACACACACACACACACACACACACACACACACACACACACAC
>NC_092265.1:7562500-7670000 GCF_036320965.1 Panulirus ornatus
ATTTTTTTTTTTCCCATGATGCACAGTGAAGTATGATTAGGGCGATGTATGAAAGATTCACAGCCCTTGTATAATGCTTTGTGCGTAGGATAGTCGAAATGTAAGCAAGGGAAGTAGAATTTTAAAAGTATGATCTCATATTTATTTTTGTAACGAGACAAAGTTTTTTTTTTTATGACGTTGGGTGCGCCGGTTTGCGTGTGTGTGTGTGTGTGTGTGTGTGTGTGGTGTGTGTGTGTGTGTGTGTGTGTGTGTTTTCTTGTTGTTGTCAATATTGGTGATTGCTACTTGTATGTTACGAGGGGAGAGAGTTTTACTCTCGCGTTGCCACGTCTCTGAAACTTGTATATTTTTCTCATGTCTACTCCTATGTGTGTATGGACACACACACACACACACACACACACACACACACACACACACACACACACACACACCATCACCTCAGTCCAAGCCAAGTACTCATATATGGGCCACTTCCTCAAGGAAGATGAACACCTGGGTTGGGTGTGGGTCAACTGCCACGCCTAGGATTCGAAGCCATGTGGTGCTAACTACGTCGAAGTATCTGACTAATTATTCAACTATACCAGATGATTCAATATTACATTACCTTGGCGAACCTATATCGTATATACAGTACATATACCCACTGTCATTTCTGTTAATGAGTAAATGGGAAATATATCATCACTCTAATTAACTGAGTTACCATCGAATGAGAAATAGATGATAAAGATCACTCATGTGGTTTTATTCAAGAAATCATTCTATTTACTATCGTAAAGTGTCCTGGTTCTTCTCCTCCCATCATTAAGAAACATGGGGTTGTCGTATCCCATGAGCAATGTTACCCTTAACTCTCTCTCTCTCTCTCTCTCTCTCTCTCTCTCTTGGGGTTTTCATAATGGAGAGTGCGTATGTGAGTTTAATTCTGGCTTTATCATGATACATCACTACCTTCCATTCGTGCTATTACCTGTCACGGGTGGCTGGACCAAGTTACATCGTACGGCTGGCGAATCTGTCCAACTGAAGAACATCAATTCAGGTCGTATGCTTTCCCAGATTGGCGTGACGCTAACTGTAAGCGAAAGCGATATCTAGCATCTGTTTTTGTCGCTACCTCAGCGGCCGCAAAGCTCTGCAACCACCGTGTGTTGTGTGCTTGTCGGTCTGTTCTGATGACATTTTGTTCCGATAGTTTCGGCAAAGAATAATGTGGGAGCACATAGAACATTACCCATGTAGGTTGAAATGCTGCTCTTCCAGCAAATTTCGAATGATGGAACACCGTAAACCATTAACGGTCACAATAACTTTGATTTCTACACATATCTATAAACAGTTACCTCATTTAAACGGATCCTTGAAGCTCTACATAAACAAAACATAGTTACTCATCAAGACTATTTTTTGTGATGTGTAACGCGTTCGTTCAGGCTACCTAACCGTTTTCTCCACGCTCTTGTTTGCGAATTACTCGCTGACCAATGAGACGACGCCACTCGCTGCTTTGAACGACCCTTCAAACATTCGGGTTATTTGGAGGGTAGTTACACTTCTTATTTACATCCTCCTGGGTTCAAGTATAAGTTATTTTGCCAGTTTACCCAGGTCTCTGACGCTGTGTGGATGTAGTCAGTGTGCCTGTGTTTGTAAGACTGTTTAACCTAACCCGTTTTATTCGGCAGTGTTTCGTAAGTGGTACGTTATGAGAACTGATTGAATACCAGTGGGCATAGATAAGAACTCATTTCTGATACGTCAAGAAAAAGAACATATCCATCTGGTGAACAGATCCTTAAGACTGTAAAACATTTGGTTGTTGATGCCATGCAGGTCGTAAGCGTTCGTCTCAAGAGGCAAGGAAACTGAGGTCAAAAACACGGGGCCTTCCACTTGGACGAAGACGTCATTCTGAGGGTCACGTGGATGGCTTCAGCGAGGTAAGCAGATTTCCGTTGTGATTTTAGACCAATGTGACGCTGGTGGTGAATTACCGAACATAACCTCGAGACCCAAGACGCAATTAGATGGTGTTGTTTCCGTACTGTTTATTCATCCTCGTCTTTATTCATGCTTCAATTCTCATGGAATTTATAGACAATATAGATGTAAAGTTCTATAACAGATGTATAGTTCTATAATATGTGTATAGTTTCTATAACAGCGTGATTCCTTATAGGGATATAGATTTTTTTTATCAAGCATGTTTATAGATGATGGAATTCTAAATAAGCTTTACGGAGTCATTTTGATGAAGAGGATGGTATTTCTATCTCATTTAGAATGTCTTTCATCACCAGTAAACATGTTTGACACCAGCATGGAACACATCGAGACCCTAAAACACTAACCAGCACGGATCTTTTTTTTTTCCCCCTTGTTAAAACAGTGTAGAGCGTGAGGGAAACTTAATCCTCTTCTATATATCCATTTACTTTACTATATACCTAAGATTACATGGTGTACTGTGAGGCAATTATCAGCCCATTGGAGATCCGGTGTGATGTTTGTTTCCTCTGTTACGCGGCTAAGCTTTGGCACTCTTCTTCGTAACTTCTTAGTATAGTTTTAACTCTCCGTTTTGCTTTACGTTCGACAGGATCAGATTCCATGACTTGCAGGCTAGAATAAGGGTTCAATCTCCCTCACGGTGGTATAAAGAAGTGGATCATATCGTTTAGAATAAGCTCCCCCAACTCTCCTCACGAGATGGAAATAAAGAGACCCAGTCTTAATTCAGAAAAAAATAATAGCATCGTACCGTAAATGTTCATTCGCCATACACAGTTATGTCTATCCTATACTCCATTTCGCAATGTATAGGAACATATCAAATATCATTTACGTTATTAGAGGAACAGATCAAACGTCCAACTGGATGACGTTGGCGGATGACATAAAAACTTCCATTCACAGTAGTCATCAGTGGATCAATACTCACTAATACAAAGCGATAGATCAGAATGTAATGACCGTAACAGAGAGGAATAGAGGACCCAACCCCCTTTACACTACAGAGAAATTATACCTACACTCCCGTTTACAGTACGGGGGCGTGAATCAAATGACCTCATCTGTCCATATACACAGGTGAAACCAAACGCACGCACGCACACACACACATACACAGACACACACACAGACACAGACACACACGCACACACAGACACAGACACAGACACACACACACACACACACGCACACACGCACACACGCACACACACATACATACATACCGACACACACACACACACACACACACACACACACACGCACATTAAGACACAACTCACTGAGCAATCATCTGCTATCACTTACGATCTGTGATAGTTTTATTTTGTGGGGAAGATGTAGTGCAAGTCCTGTTTGGAGCATAAGGATGTTAACACAGAGAAGCATCAGGGAAGCACTACATCTTGTTGATAGTGTCCAGCACAGTGATTCATCTCTAATTAAATCAATTATCACGTGCGCATCCGCGCAATACGACGGAGTAAAAAGAATATATTGATAACGAAGCTTTAGTTGTGAGTTCGTCTTGGCCATGATTGCTAAGTCTCGTAGTAGGAGTGTGTTTTTTCCCGAAGCAGGAGAATGTTGTGCCTGGGGTGTCTCTCATCAACGGTGGCGTTTCCTCTCATCGATCAAACGTTGACTTAGGTTCCGGTCGATAAACGTTGACTTAGGTTCCGGTCGAGAAGCGTTGACTTAGGTTCCGGTCGAAAAACGTTGACTTAGGTTCCGGTCGAAAAACGTTGACTTAGGTTCCGGTCGAAAAACGTTGACTTAGGTTCCGGTCGAAAAACGTTGACTTAGGTTCCGGTCGAAAAACGTTGACTTAGGTTCCAGTCGAAAAGCGTTGACTTACGTTCCCGCCAGATATGATCTTTGAAGGAGTCATTACTTGGTAATCAGACACTTCCAAATTCATCGAAGATAATTCTTTGTTTTTTTGTCTTTTCTGCATGCGCACGATGGTGCAGGTGCTTATGAAAGCAAAGGACGCCCTTTATCCGAAAGGCCAATCAAACATTGTATCATCACAGGTATACAATGTAGAATACCTGTCTGTTGTCAGGCGGACCGAACCTCTTAAAGCGGACTTAAGGACACGAAGAAAGCCCTAGTAAGCCAGTGACACTGGAGAACACAGTACATATAGTGCTCTGCCCCCCAAGACGAAAACCCCTCACCTGGCCACCGCTAAGTGAAGGTAGTTTGAGCAAACTCGCCAGTCGCAAAGACTTGCTCCTTTCTCCTCAGTAGTTATTTTCAGATGCAGTCAGGTCACTCACCTAATAAACAAGGCTGGCCAGTTTTTCCTCTAGCTTTCAATATGAAGTGTTGCGATATGGCGTAGACTATGACTGGAATCATACCTCTTAATTTACAGAGCATATCAGAAAGTATCACGTTTGTGGACATTTGATATGTCAGAGTATAGCAAAACCTCTCTTAATCTTCCTCATTTCCATGAGTTCGAATGTAATCCAGTCACCAGGTGTTGTAAGCTGTGTTGAAGCTGGGCTTTGAGTATAGATCGAACCACAGGCGTCGGATCTCTCAGTATAGAAACGATTGCATCTTGAAGAAGATATAAGATCAATGTAGAGAAGTTTCACTTCGACTGGGACCTTGTCAGGCAAGGATATGTTGTCCAGTAATGCCTGGGACACACTTAGTTGAGCCAAAGGTTGAGTGCTTGGCGTGAGACCAAACAAGCAAAAAAAGAAAAAAGTAATTGACAACCGAAGTATCAAACAGACTGGTGTCCTGGAGGTCGCATTAAGTCACCCCTGGACCTCCTCAAAGGATAGAGTATTAAGGCATTATAGTCCATGCACAACATTTTTGGAGTAATGCATATTCGTCGTCACGTGTCAAGTGGTAAACACAGGCATCAGAAGCCAGAGTCCACAGCAGCTCATGGTATTAGTCGCTTTACGTGCTCTTGCGCAAGAGGAAGGCAGGCGTCTGTCTGCAGCGAACCCGCAGAAAGGAACGGAGTTTGTACTCCTGGCCAGGTCACCGAGTGTGGCCCTTAAGATACGAGGGAACTCTATCGTGGGCGTCTGAGATATAAGGCGGCAGTGTCGATCAGTGTGGGAGGAACTAGGGCAACATTTCGGTGGGTGAACCTACCTACACCCCTGGCCCAAGGTGTAGTGGGTGTGGCGATGTCCGCCTTCACAGTTCCGCTTGGTCATGCCCTTGGCAGCCTGGGCCAAAATGGCACGTATAAAAACAAGGGATCAGAGAGAACACTGCCAATGAATTGCGGCTAAAATACCCGACAGAAAACCTCAAGCCTCTCGAAAGAGAGAGGAGGGGGAGAGGAGGATTTGCCCTATTGACAATTGCCTTCCTGTTGACAATTGCCTCCCCCCTGGAAATAAAATATTCCCCGGATATAGTGACTTTCAAGCTCAGGCTAGTCTCTGGTTACGTCCGATGGCGTGGCAGGGGATTGGTAAAGGGGGGGGAGGGGGCGTTGAAGACCCCGGGGTTGTCCGTTCCTACACGCGGAAGGCGTCGGTGGCAAGAAGGAGGAGGAGGAGGAGGAGGACGAGGGTTAGCAGTCATTGCTTTGCTGGCATTATCTGGTCAATGGAATATCAGTAAAGTCAGGTGATTGCTTACGGTGCTGCTGGCAATGCATAGACAGCGGTCGTCGTTACGATGGTAATGTACAGCCGATGCCATCTCTACATCCCCTTTTCCGGCGTTCCAATTCGCCGCAGCACAAAGCCCCTTGCTTAGGTTAGGGTGATCTGACGGGCCATGCACAGAGGGCGCTCGTTATAAAGGGTCTTTGTAAAGTGTAGCTTAAACGTTACCCTGTGAACTGCAAGAACTCGGGATCAGATCAGTGGATGGTAATATCATTATGGAGCCACTGTAGGGAGGATTTACCTGTACAATAAATCCAACACTTTTAGCGATGATGCACACAGGTTGTGACCCATGAGAACACCTGGCCTCACAACCCATATGGTGGAGGAGACGATGGGTTATTAATGACCCCACCACTCAGAACACCTGGCCTCACAACCCAGATGGTGGAGGAGACGATGGGTTATGAATAACCCACCACTCAGAACACCTGGCCTCACAACCCAGATGATGGAGACGACGATGGGTTATGAATAACCCACCACTCAGAACACCTGGCCTCACAACCCAGATGGTGGAGGAGACGATGGGTTATGAATAACCCACCACTCAGAACACCTGGCCTCACAACCCAGATGGTGGAGGAGACGATGGGTTATGAATAACCCACCACTCAGAACACCTGGCCTCACAATCCAGATGGTGGAGACGACGGTGGGTTATGAATAACCCACCACTCAGAACACCTGGACCTCACAACCCAGATAATATAGGTCATGTACCTGGCTTCCACAACACCAGATGGCGGAGGCAATGTGCTGCCGCTGGCCACTCAGAGCACCTGCCTTCACAACCCGGATGGTGGAGGAAGGCCGTGTGTTATTACTGGCCCACTCTGAACGCCCTGCCTGCCCACACAACCCGGATGGTGGAGTCACCAGCACTGACCACTCAGAACGGTCACTCTCGTTCGGTATTTACACCTGAAATTCCTACGCGGTAAGGTTAACAGCTCCTTTGACTGAAACATAAAAGAATATAATTCCAAAATTCAATTTTCATTTTACAATGGCCGTTTCAACATTGTAATGGAAAAAGAATATCATATTCGCTTATTTCAAGGCCAAAACAAAATATGATGAAATGATTCTGTTAACTGAATCTATAAAAACCATTATAAACCTTTATCATTGTACTACGGAAATTCTTATATACCTTCCTTGACCGTACTTCTAATGTAGCTTTGGCTCAACAAATTACGATGATCAAATTACACCAATTGGCTATAGAAAATGTTTTGCCAGAGCCCCACAGTACATTTTATAAGGTATATCAATTTTCTCGTTTGAAAAAAAAAAAGAAATAGAAGTGTTTCACGAATAGTTTCAACCAGTGTGAGCTGTGAATGATGTGAATATGGTCTAAAGTTTTTGAAATGTCTTCGTGCATAAGGAGAAACCCGTAGGGGGGAATGCAGAAAATCAAATGTATATAATGGGATATAACCACGCATGTGTGTGTGTGTGTGTGTGTGTGTGTGTGTGTGTGTGTGTGTGTGTGTGTGTGTGTGAAATCAAATAAGAATTTTAAGATTTCTGCAGCCAATGCAAGTTCTTTCATTTGGTCAGAATCGACGTAACTCAGCGAGCGTTTCCGTCGGTCATGTTTGAAACGATGAAAAAAAAGATGATAATTTGTAGTTTGTACAACAGAGAAAAAAATATAACTTTGTGTGACCTTTACTGAAAGCAAGTAAGACGACGGGGTAGTAAAGTCTAAACAAATAATCGTCACTGAAAACCCCATAACAAAAATAGAAAAAGTCTTAGAATGATCAGAGCAACAGTTGTAGATGAATGATCAGATAACGAATGTGTTATATCATAAATAACTTGATAACTGAATAACTAACAGGCACTGAGATAATCAGATAACGAATGTGTTATACCATAAATAACTTGATAGCTGAATAACTAACAGGCACTGAGATAATCAGATAACGAATGTGTTATACCATAGATAACTTAATAACTGGATAACTAACAGGCACTGAGATAATCAGATAACGAATGTGTTATACCATAAATAACTTGATAGCTGAATAACTAACAGGCACTGAGATAATCAGATAACGAATGTGTTATACCATAAATATCTTAATGGCTAAATGCCTAACAGGCACAAAGATAATCATGTTTCAAGGCACATGAAGCAAAACTACCTCCCATCTCGTCTCACCTGATTGCCTGCTGTCGCAACCCCTAAATTTAATATGCTTCATACTGACCCACGGAAGTGTGTGCCTCATTCGCTTCGGTGGGCTCCTCGGCTTTTAACAACTTAGCACTTAATACCTTTGCATATTAACCTTTTACTCCATCGCCCTGCCTATAATCTAGGAGGAATTTATCGTCACGACATTTGAGCTGCTTTAACTTCCCCATCTCTACTCTATAATTTGACGTGGGAGGTCGTAGGTGCAATGAGAATGTGTAACTATATGTAGAGATTATTTTTGTTCCTTCCCTTTTCATGGCTGCATCTGTTTCGAAAACGTTGAGAATCTTAGACTCATGGGCCTTCGATGCCTTTCCCTCTGTAAGGAAAGAGTAGTAGGTACCTATAAGCCTGCATGACCTGCATAGGAATAAGTAGAAATGGACAGATGATGAGAGATCTGATGATCCATGACGAGGTTATCTGTGCGCAGTATCTTACCATTGGTAGAAACATGGGGAGTAAAGCAGAAAGCAGCAGCTAGTCGTCTGGAAATTGTACACGAGGGATTATAGCTGTTGTCTGTTGTAAAATATTGGTGAGATCTCTTCCTAAATGTCTGGTCAGCTGGACAGGAAAATGCGCGTCTTCAGCGATTCGAACAGCCCCGAAAAAGGAAGTAATGAATGATGTTTGGCTCGACCGCAAGTGCTTCATTGGTGAATGAGTGTGATTTTCCCCTTCCAAATCATACATCTTGGCTTCACTACTAAACCAGATGTGGACGCTGTACTGTTATCAAGTTACAAATATAGTTTTCATGATATGATCTCACCGTCTACACATTACATAAGGGTGCTTCGGGGTTGAAGTCCTTGGACACGCGTGATCGAAGCCGTACCGAACCCTCTGTCTCGCTAGGTGGAGATAGAGGGTTCGATACAGTTTCGAACAGGTGTGTTCCGGATCATCGGATTATAATATATGTCCCAGAACTTTTGTCCACGACTGTATATACATGCAAGGATAAACTCGTTTGTAAATTTTAAAACACGCTTGCATGTCCATACGTGCATGAAAATTTACCAAAGAAGACACGCAGGGCATTTACACTTTACATAACATAGACATGAACAAACAGCGATAGAATTTGTTGTTACGAAATGAGTATTTAAAGACAGAATAACAGGGAGCAATAAAATTTTGATTCGTCCTGATTAACAAACAAAATGTAACGTACTGTATATAAGTATACACGTAAGCATAGTATACGTATACATAGTGACTTTGACTTTGAGAGTTAAGCACACACACACACACGCATATGGATACGAAGATACGCACGGATACACACACACACACACACACACACACACACACACTGACATAAACTTAACTCATACCAATAATCTTCGATTTATTCAGCTCAGATTTCTTGAGAGAGAGGTAAAAAAAGTACCTGTTCAGACCTGTGAACTGGGAGATGAGGTATTTTGTAAACAACCGACCTTAGAACAAACAATCCCTATCCAATAACAAATAATCTGTACCTAATAACAAAGAAACCATACCCAATAACAAAGAACCCGTACCCAATAACAAAGAACCCCTACCCAATAAAAAACAAACCCTGCCCAATAACAAAGAAACCCTACCCAATAACAAAGAAACCCTACCCAATAACAAAGAAACCCTACCCAATAACAAAGAAACCCTACCCAATTACAAACAAACCCTACCCAATAACAAACAAACCCTACCCAATAACAAACAAACCCTACCCAATAACAAAGAAACCCTACCCAATAACAAACAAACCCTACCCAATAACAAAGAAACCCTACCCAATAACAAACAAACCATACCCAATAACAAACAAATCCTACCCAATAACAAAGAAACCCTACCCAATAACAAACAAACCCTACCCAATAACAAACAAACCCTACCCAATAACAAAGAAACCCTACCCAATAACAAACAAACCATACCCAATAACAAACAAACCCTACCCAATAACAAACAAACCCTACCCAATAACAAACAAACCCTACCCAATTACAAACAAACCCTACAATTACAAACAAACCCTACCCAATTACAAACAAACCCTACCCAATTACAAACAAACCCTACCCAATAACAAACAAGCCCTACCCAATAACAAACAAACCCTACCCAATTACAAACAAACCCTACCCAATAACAAACAAACCCTACCCAATTACAAACAAACCCTACCCAATTACAAACAAACCCTACCCAATAACAAACAAACCCTACCCAATAAAAAACAAACCCTACCCAATAACAAAGAAACCATACCCAATAACAAAGAAACCCTACCCAATAACAAAGAAACCCTACCCAATAACAAACAAACCCTACCCAATTACAAACAAACCCTACCCAATTACAAACAAACCCTACCCAATTACAAACAAACCCTACCCAATTACAAACAAACCCTACCCAATTACAAACAAACCCTACCCAATTACAAACAAACCCTACCCAATTACAAACAAACCCTACCCAATTACAAACAAACCCTACCCAATTACAAACAAACCCTACCCAATTACAAACAAACCCTACCCAATAACAAACAAGCCCTACCCAATAACAAACAAACCCTACCCAATTACAAACAAACCCTACCCAATAACAAACAAATCCTACCCAATCACAAAGAACTCTTGCGTCTTAACAAAGAAACCCTTACGAAATAACAATGACACTCTACCTTAACATAAGACTACTGAGACACGGCTGCGAATTTCATTGCAGTTCTTTAGATATCTTGTTTACATTTGGCATTCGATACTACAGTGACCCGTCTTACTGTAGATTGTATATCGTGTTTTGGTAAATCATTTCCACACTCGCCCGTTACAATGCACTGAAAGACTGTGGGATATAATGTATATATATATATATATATATATATATATATATATATATATATGTATATTAGGTGGGGTTTTGTTATGATCTCAAGACTGCTATTCTCTGATATATCTTTTAGATTGCTCACACTCTCTTCGTCATAATTCATTGACGGAGGATAAAAAAGCGAGTAATATAGATCTTGCAATTTGTTATACTGGAAGTAGAACTTATTAAACGGATGTATATCATCCTACAGAGTTATTGAGATGTAGAATGATTTGCAGTTTACTCTGTATATTAACTTTGTCAATCGTATATATATATATATATATATATATATATATATATATATATATATATATATATATATATATATATATATATATATATATATATATATATATATGTGTGTGTGTGTGTGTGTGTGTGTGTATACACTTATCTATTACCCTACCGAAGGAGTCCCTTGTATGCTTATGATACTCCTGCAGCGCTCAGGAAGCTGGCCACGTCCGCCTGTAGGTGTCTGCAGGTCATAAAGTGTTGTGATGTGTGTCGTCTATGTACAGAGGGTGTAGGGCAATGGATCTCCGAGGTGTAGCGTTCTTGACAATTGACGGGCCGTCTAGTGTCGAACGCATAGGTTCGAAACCCTTTTGTGGCAGTCTGTCCATAGTCAACCCACCTCTTCATTCACCCCATAGGGTGGGTCGATGAAATAGGTCCTGACTCAGGTTAGGGTACATATATATATATATATATATATATATATATATATATATATATATATATATATATATATATATATATATATATATATATATATATATATTGGAAAGGATCACAATTTTGCGCGTGATCAAGATATTCCTATGAGTCCACGGGGAAAATGAAACACGAAAAGTTCCCAAGTGCACTTTCGTGTAATAATCGCATCATGAGGGGAGACACAAGAGATAAATATGACAGTCAGTTGATATACATCGAAGAGACGAAGCTAGGACGCCATTTGGTGACATATTTGGTGTTATATTTCTCTCTTGTGTCTCTCCTGATGATGTGATTATTACACGAAAGTGCACTTGGGAACTTTTCGTGTTTCATTTTCCCCGTGGACTCATAGGAATATCTTGATCACGCGCAAAATTGTGATCCTTTCTAATATATATATATATATATATATATATATATATATATATATATATATATATATATATATATATATATATATATATATATATATATATTATAGTTTACAGGATAGATGGATGGCGAGCAACTGACCTCTAGGGAGAGTTATCCTCCTGTTTATATGAAAAAATAAATGATAAATCTTGTTACATGTTCAACAAAGGGCAGACTGTGCGTGCAGAGAGCGACGAATGTGAGCTGTGGGTGGAGAAGGAAGTGCAAGAGTGGTTGAGGAACGTTGGAGTGTGAATGTAGAGCAGATGTGAATGTGGCTCTCGGTGGTGTGAGAATGTGACGTGGTGTGGGTATCATACGGGCGTGGGCTATGTCTAATGTTGGTTAATGTGTGGATATGACATGGAACTTGAGTGTGCATGACGTGGGTGAAGATCCCCGTGGGTGTGACGAAGCCATGTGTGAATGCATGTGGTCCAGTGTGGCTGTATGTTGTAGACATGGTGTTGGTGAGGGGAGCTAGTGTGGTGTGGTTGAGGGTGAGGCTCGTGATGATATGTAGGGCGTGGCTATGGTGCTGGGAAGGCGGTGTGGCTGAGGTGGGAGGTGGGTTGGTATAACAGCTGAAGGTGTGGCCAGCTGAAGGTGTGGTCAGACTTACTGAGTAAGCGACCAATGCGTTGAGACCCGTGCGTTCAGCTGTGCTTATCGCTTAGAACCCGACGAGACGACCCTTTGAGCACGACGGTACGACCCTTGAGCACGACGGTACGTCCATTTAAGCACGACGGTACGTTCATGTAAGCACGACGGTACGTCCCTTTGAGCACGACGGTACGACCCTTTAAGCACGACGGTACGACCCTTGACCACGACGGCACGAACCCCTCGTGTATGGCTTTTGACTTCACTCTCAAAGGGGCATCCACGTACCCATGGCTCGCTACCGTCGTACTCAGTGGCCGTGCTGTTCAGGACCGTAAGGTTGTGCTCAAGGGGTTAGGAAGCAGCTCTACCTCACTACCAATGAGGGCGTACAACATCTGCAGCTGATGCGGGAGATGACCAGTTAGTCTTAAGTGAGGTATGAGTGTATGTGTCTGGGAGCATTTATATTATGCTACATGTGATATCATTACTATAAAGCTCCCTCGATCATGAAGCACAATAGAGAGTCAGTCAAGCAGACATAATAAAACAATGATAAAGAGACAAACAGACAGGCAGAAAGATACACACACACACACACACACACACACACACACACACACACACACACACACACACACACACACACATTATCTTTAAAGACGCAGCCACATCAACCGACAGACACACACACACACACACACACACACACACACACACACACACACACACACACACAATGCATCATCTCTCACAATGTGAGACGAGCAACATTAACATACATCCACACATTATAATAGAGGCAGAAGCACACGGCCACATAGACATTATTAAGCCCCATGCTTGGCTTAGCTTTAATGGACAGGGGCCAAAACCAACAAGGAATTAGATAAGAGATAAATTTGGGGTGGGGTTACCCCCATCGCCCTTGCCTCCTACAACTCACAACATACCTCGGGAAATGCTCTCACCTGCCCGTTGTACTTTGGCTGCCTGTTGTATTTTGCGCTCTGCTAACTCTATATCATCTTCTTTGCCACTGAAGTCATAGCCATGGTCGAAGGGGGCTGTTACATTTTCCTACCTGCTTCGTCGATCGTTAGATTTACGGAACGTTCGATGAGTAGCGTGTTCCGTAAACGTTGGAATCGCGAAGAAGGAGCAGATGTGGACTCCTCCAGCAGCGCTGCCTTCAGGAGAAAGTATACTTATGAATACTTACGAATATCTCTTTACGAGAAGTAGTTGATGGAGATAGCTTAACAGAAAAAAGAAACATTGATATTGATGAAGTCCTTCTCTTTATATTTAATGATCGAATGATTCGAAATTAAAAGCCCCTAAGTGTGGAAACGAGATGAAACTATGAGTTATATAAAGATGTGAGAGACAGAGACTTGATGGTGCAGCAGCTCGCGTGCCAAACAAAAGAATGGAATCTTCAGCTTGGTCTCTATGGCGTTTTTGCATCCTCGTATTAACTCTTGAACAGAACTTCTGATTAGTTTATTGCAAGGGATTTTTGTTCCGAGATTTTTATCATTATTATCATTACTGTTATTATTATTATTACTATTATTATTATTATTATTATTATTATTATCATTATTATTATTATTAATATTGTTATATTATTATTATTATTATTATTATTATTATTATCATTATTATTGTTATTATCATTATTATTATAATTATTATCATTATTATTGTTATTATCATTATCATTATAATTATTATCATTATTATTATTATTATCATTATTATTATTATTATTATTATTATTATTATTATTATTATTATTATTATTATTATCATTATCATTTAACCTCAAGGGTCCTTTTTATGGAGGGGTTCCTGGACCTTCAATTCTGCGCTTTAATCAGGTGCAGGGAAATGATGGTGGACTCCTTTGGGAGCGAGAAGTCCCTCTCGACGAGACTGTACTTCTTTCCGTCCATTGATGATGATGATGCAGCCTCGCGGAGGTTACTTTTCAATTGCAGTGTAACCACATGTAGGCGGAGTCCGGTAACGTGAGTGACGAGGTTGAAGTGTATTTCAAAAGAATTACGCGCACACACACACACACACACACACACACACACACACACACACACACATATAGCCCCTTTTTTTTGATGTTTGGAACGGTCTCTGGCCATAGCTCAGATATAATTCACTTCCATTTTGTACTTAGATGTCCAGTAAAATCACGGGTCTTGATGCTGTTTTTGACCATGAGTTCAAAGGGGCCCCATCAGGCTATGACAGCACACAACTCACACACAACAGCACAAAACACCACTTTGCGTATACTGAGGCTACGTAAAAATGATACCAATCCTATCCATACTTACTTTATCCATCACGCCTTAAGAAAGTAAGGTATGATGATTGAATAATAAAAGAGCAATAAAGATGAAGATGGATGTAAGAATAGATGTCATAAAGTACTGAAATTAGTTTAAAGAAGAAGCAGTTGATATTGGATGTGCAGTTGCGTATCAAAGTCCCTCTCTTTCGTCCTTCTTTCTACGTGACATAATTAAGTTTCGAGTCGTTTACTAACATATCTGATACTACCTATGGTCATTGGAATATACCTCTCTAAATTGACTAATCATTTGAGAAGGCTGTACATCAAATAACCAAGGCTATACTCATAGCTGTATGTGACCATCAGAAGCAGTTAGGTGTTTCACCAATCAGATTTTAGTATTTGGATGTAAACAGACGGTTGATGCATTTATACTGGAGTCTTCTCCTGTGTTAACAGAGATATTCATGACCCACTTGTACTGGTGACATTTGAATGCTCTTGTGTCGGAAGACCAAGGAGAGGATGTAGGGTTGAACCTTGGGAGTATTGCATATGCCATTGCCGCTGCACCTTTTGCATAAGTTGTTCCTCTTTGGCTGTTCACCCTCACATCCATCTGTGTTATTTCACGTCGTGATATTATACTTTTGTGGTTGTGGGCGCATGCGTGAGTATTTGATTTTTGTGAGAAGCGCACGAAAGTAAGACATTTTTTCGCACCTGTTCTTCATAAATTCTTTTCATCATTCTGTCATTTTTCTTATTGATTACCTTGTTGATATACTTGGCTGAGGAGTTGGAATAAGTTTTATGACTATTATAGAAGCTTAAATCTCCTGCTGGTGATTTTTCCCATACATGTAAAAACACAAACTAAAAACTTTAAAGTATTTATCACTTCAATAGTTACTGTTACCTTCAGTCGTTTAAATGCTAACAAGAGCAAAAACGTTGCAGAACGTTTCTCAAAACGTTTCTGAACGTTTCTCATATTGAAAAGTCTCTATAGTATCCCAGAGCTTTAGTTCTCTTATCTTATCAAGCATCCAATTGTTCGCACATACCTTCGTGTCGCACTAGAGAGCGATGTGTTAGTCATCAAACCATGAAGTCACCCATGACATCACGTTAGTCTTGACGAACAATGCGTTTCAAATTAACATCAATGCACCAATCACAATCCAGTTAACCCGAAGCAACAAGCGTTCTCTGTTTATTTCTTCAACGGAAAGTTAACTATATAGAACTACCGACCGCCCTTGGGGATCATTGGATCTTCGATATTATTTGCTTCGTCTCAAGTTATGAGGTGCTGAAAGGCCTCTGGCATGTTTATACCGGCCGGGGTCTATGCATGGCGTATAAATCTAACGCGAGGTGCTTGCCTCTCTTTCTTGTCCTTCGACAGCCATGTATTGTTCACATTTAATTGCGCCTGGGTCGTCGGCGATGTCCCTCACACTCGCACTCACTTTACAAGCCATTTCGCTGTCGTTTTACAATTTTTCACAAGTCCTGTGGAATCCACCAGCATCATCAGGGAACAATGGATTGTTCACTTTTAATTGTTCCCAAGTCACTGGAATATCTTATAGGCCGTTGAGCCTTCCTTACTCCCAATAACATACACGAGGTTCGACGTCTCCCCCAATGTTAATAGAGCAGGTTTCGTGGACGGCGAAGTGAAGCTGGATCCTAGAAGATATGTTGCTAGTTCTCCCATTCGGTCGATAAGACACCTGTGATCCAGTCTCCTTTCTTGATGTTCTCTGGAAAACAAACGTAGCTGAGTTTGGGAATGAATGTCTGCTTGGTATATACCACTGGAAATGGGGATAAGTTTCCAGGAAACCCTGACAAATAGAGCTTATATATATATATATATATATATATATATATATATATATATATATATATATATATATATATATATATATATATGTAAAGTTTCTTTAAGGAACTTCTCGCTTCAAAGAATTCCATCCTATTCCTGATGCTGGTTGTATTGCAGCCTTGATGCTGCTGGAGCTTCTAGACTGAGGTCTCGGGGATGAAGAATGATAACACAATCATGGACTCAAGTCTCGGTACACGCTCGAAGTTCGAAGTCTCGGTACGTACTTGGTCGAAGCAGAACAGAATCCTCTTGTCTCTCTATTTCGAGACATTGGGTTCGTCAGAGCTTCGAGCAAGTTTGTCCTTAGATCTTTTCATTTTCTATTTCTTTTTTTCGTCCTCGACTGTACATGACGAGCTTCAGATTTCAGCACTTCTTGCATGAACGTCACGCGTAAATAATACGCATGACTTCTTCAGTGACGCTGACACGTACGAGAGGACATGTAAGACATCAGAGCTCGAAATTCATGCTCTTGGTGAAATAGTTTACATCTTACTGGCTGAGGTCTTGCTCTGTGTGTGTGTGTGTGTGTGTGTGTGTGTGTGTGTGTGTGTGTGTGTCCTCCATCAGTTCATCGATCCAAGCCACACTTCGTCATTACCCAGCTCAGACATCCCCTTGTTGTTTCCCGAGCCGATAACGCCAGACAGCAGATTCATAAGATACGCTATTCTCATTTGCCAAAGTTCTGAGACGACAGAGCGAAAAAAAAGGAAGATATATGCATCATATATATATATATATATATATATATATATATATATATATATATATATATATATATATATATGGATGAGTGGAGATGATCAACGTGCATTATTGGATTATGTGCGCCTTGATGTAAATGCAAAGGAGAGGCTGTGAATACAAGCGTGCTGAGAAGGCCGGAGGATGGCATGTCTGATCCATTCTTGATGGCTGTGAGTGTGAGATGTTTGCAGCGATCTTAGGAAGAGACGTGGAAGAGTGGCCTGTGCGCAAGGAAATCCAGAGCGACTGAGGAGTGACATAGGATAAGGGCAGTGGATAACAAGGGGAAATGAAGAGGAGTGAAGAGGAGAGGAAGGTGTTCGAGGAAACAGTGTGACATACGGAAGGTAAGACAAGGTTGTAGGGGAAAGGATAATGATTGGTGGAATGATGAAGTTAAACTACGTATACTTGCGAAATAGAAAATGGACGTTCGTGGAAGACATTAGTGAGGATAGGGGTGCCAGCGACTGCCAGTAATAATAACATTCTCTGTGTTACCTGAGGAGAAACATAATATCACAGGATCATCTGGAGACTTAGGAGTATAGCATATCTACTTACGATCTAATCGCTTTGCTCAGCGTAATCCTACAGAGTATTATGCTCCGACAGCCACTTGGGTTGGACACAGTGAGCATTATACTATGAGGAGTAGTAATGGATATTCTAATCATGATGCTTATCAAGATATCCTAAAATCCCCTGGACATATTTGAAGAAAGAAGATCAGGTGGTTGTATTCCTTCCTTTCTCCCACCTTTATCAAAATTAACATATCTGTGATCGCGTGGTATTCTAAATCTAAAATGCTTCTTCTTACGAGATATAAACTGCGGTAGTTAATGGGCTAGAACTCGGCGAGTTGGCGCATAAGGCACTGACGTGGATTTGCATATGTTATCTACATTTATTTTGCTCGTTCTCACATCCTGATATCTTCATTTCCTAACAAGGATTTATTGGTCCTTTTCATCTTCGCCGTTAACTATTGCCTACCTTAATTTTTCAACTACATGTTAAAATGATGCAGATGTAAAGTGTCCTCCTTCCATATCGTGTACTCGTTGCTTACGTCATGAATCATTGCCATTTCCAATTATGAGAGAGAGAGAGAGAGAGAGAGAGAGAGAGAGAGAGAGAGAGAGAGAGAGAGAGAGAGAGAGAGAGAGAGAGAGAGAGAATGTGTGTGTGTGTGTGTGTGTGTGTGTGTGTGTGTGTGTGTGTGTGTGTGGGAGGTACGTACTGTATAAGTATAAATGTATGTAAATATATGTACTACTCCTGAACTGTTAATGGTCCAAGGTACTTCTGAGAGTACGCTTTCATGCGTACACAGATACGCATCTAAAGAAATATATATGCTCGTATATATATATATATATGTATATATATATATATATATATATATATATATATATATATATATATATATATATGTATATATATATATATATATATATATATATATATATATATATATATATATATATATATATATATGTGTGTGTGTGTGTGTGTGTGTGTGTGTGTGTATATGAAATACGTATGTGTAGGAGACTGCAAGACCACACATCTATACATCAATACAGTAAGCAAGACCACTATAGCAGTACCAATGCTACATTGATCATTGTCTTTTACGCAAGGTTGGAAACAGAAACAAAAAGTCTGCGGACGCGAAAAATCATCATTGTATTTCGCTGATGAATAACGTAGACGCGAAAGCTTTCAGCAACCCACGACCACCAAACCTCCACTGCACTGTTCTCGGTACAGACAGATACAGACAGATACAGACAGAGAACAAAATATAACACACAGCACAAGACCAAACCTCCTACTCATTTCCCGCCTCACCTAGACGCGAGGGTGATAATAATGGCTCCTCCTCCTCCTCCTCCTCTCATTCGAGCGAGGGTGTTCTTGCAATTATCTGTGCACACCTGTGTGAGGGCCATTGTCTATAGGATAGACGCAGCTAACAAGCCGCCCACACGACAGGTTCTCTCTCTCTCTCTCTCTCTCTCTCTCTCTCTCTCTCTCTCTCTCTCTCTCTCTCTCTCTCTCTCTCTCTCTCTCTCTCGGTCTTTAAGGCCTCCCTTTGTCTCAGCCTACGTATATCTCTTTTCCCCTCTGTCTGTCTGTCTGTCTGTCTGTCTGTCTGGCTCTCTCTCCCTTCCCGTAGTACCTCCTAAGTAGCATCAGACTTGGGGAGATGAGTCTCAACGGGCCCTCAGAGCTGTTACTATGTTAGACGAGTTCACACTAGGAGGTGACAGGTAGTCATCTCATTGGCTGGACTTTTAATACCTGTCGTTTCGCCATAGGTGACTTTTCACTCGTGGTGTGACCACTAGATGTTTCTACTCCCACTCTTTACGAGACCGTAAGATGAGTATTCTTGTATTTGTAGTCTAAAGTCAATTCTGACAGCTGTATGGTTTTTTTTGGTATTACCTTATTTTTCTGCAGGATTTCCTTTTAATATTATTATATTGTAGGTTTACATTGGCCTCTCCTTTAGGGATTGCTCTCCACTAATTTTCGAACTCCTGAGAGAAACATGCATGAAAGTAAATACATATGTTGGTATGAATTATATAGCAATATTGCTGTAGTTAGATGTTCGTGGGTATTGATATGGAATATGTCTGAATATTAATGTAGGATGCATGCAAATTTCGATGAAGGATATATTTGGACTCTGATATGGCAAGAGGTAGATAGTGGTATAAGATACTTCTGGTTACTGATGTGGGATACACGTGGATAATGGTGTGGGATACACGTGGATATTAACGTGGGATATTCGTGGATATTGAAGTATAATACACGTGAATATTAATGTGAGATACTCCGGGATATGGGATATACGCGGATCCTACTGACGGGGTCTTCGCCGGGATAATGAGGAGGGCAAGTAGTACTTAGGTCAAGAAATCTTGCCTTTGGCTCATACCAGCTACCTCGTTATGGATGTACACAGGAGGCAGATAGCCTCCTGACCTCTCTGTATATCACAATAGTTTCACTTCTCGTTATAGCAGTTCCCTGGAGCTGATTTGTCCAGCCTAATACAGGGTTTTCTGTTATTTTTTTTTCTTTTTTTCTTCTTCTTCTCTAGAGGACCGGTTTCGAAAACATCCGAAGGGTGTTGCTGGCTAGCCTTGCTACCAGAATACATTCACGGGAATGGACTTTATCTGCCGTAATGTGAGAGTGTGGACAGCGCAACATGATATATAAACACCGCCTGGGTGTTGAGGGTTCCGCCGCCGCCGGAGCTGAAACAAGGGCGTGTGTTTGCGACGGGCCACTCGCCTTTTGCCCGCTATCATAAACTTGTGTGTGTGGAGGGATAGCGGAGAGAGGTTGCCACACCTCAACTTTTACTGTATATTGATTCTGTTGGTAGTTAGCTTTCGCCTTCTCCGCGCTTACTTACTTCTTTTTATGGAGTGAGATGTATGCGTTGCTTGAGTTATTCTCTCGTCGAATAGCATGTGTTACTGGAAGCGACCAGAGGACATGTGTCGGAGGAATCTCTTTCTAATTGTATTGGGGACTACCAGCGGCGTGCCGAAGGGTTCGATCCTACGGCTGTCGATGTTTTTCTTGGCCTATGTTAATGACTTGTCAGAAGGACTGGGTCGGCATATGCTCTGTGAAGTAATGTTCAAGTCATGAGAGGAGGAGGAGAAGAAAGGAAGGATGAGGATTGCGTCTGTTTACGGTACAGACAAGCTTCAGAGCTGGTCAGGAGTTCAACCCAAGGAAATGGAAAGTCATGAAGATGAAACACAGTGAGAAGAGGAACTTGATATCATTGTGATCCGGCGGGAAATAATATACATGTATCTGTGTGTGAAAGGGACCTGGAGTCGGGTGTCGACACAGTACCTAACCTGCTGCCAGAACACTACATTAGATTATTATCATTTTTATCATCTTTTTTTTTTTTCGCAGAGGCAAACCGTTTCCTGGTTAATCTTGGGATTACATTCATGTACATAGCTAAGAAAATACAAGCTATTCACATTTGACATTAGAAGTAGATTAGAGTACTTACCCCAAGTTTGGTCACTATACTTAAAGAGATATGAATAGATGTTAACTTAGGTCCAGAGGAGAGCAAGAAGTATGGTATCTGAAACGAAACAGCTGAGCTTCGGGAAGTGGTTCTTGAGTATATAGTTGTCCAACATGGAAAAGTAGAAACGTATAGGGGATAAGAAGCATTCTAATCAGTCCTAGAGTGGATCACAACCTCCTTGAAGATATTAAACCTACTTGACAATGAACAGTTCATTGAACTGTTCATAGTTTGAAAAGTTGTTTGATAGTGGAGATGGTTGGAGAGATAAGGCCCCACGAGTGTAGAACTCCCTCTTCTGTAATGAGTAAACATGTAATTACACAGGATCTAACAACTGGCGAAGTGCCGCAATTGGAGTTTGGATTTTTTCCCCCTCATCTTGATTTGTGTTTGCCAGCGAAAACAGGTATATCATGGCCACAAGCATTTTTAGCCTGTAGTACGAAGATGACTTTGCTGTTTCTCCATTTCTTTGCTTGCTGTTGCTTCCACCGTTGCTCAACTGATCCTAAAGGAACTTGGCGATTCTCTTTCCTATTGTATCCACTTCTTATACCGTTACCATGACACTTACAGCTGCTTTTGTTACCCCTGCAACTACAGTAACGTCACTGATGGTAGCTGTAATATGTAATAGTTAGTGTCGAAGGAGTTCCTGTATACCTACACCCTCCTATAACTTATGCTATAGACTCCCCTGCCGTTCCTCTGTGCTTTCTGTGTTTGTCTCCTGCGACACAGACGCTAATAGAAGCAACGAGAGTAAAGTTTCTTTTTTCATTCACCCATTTCTTTTCTTCTTTTTATAATATGATTGATAGGGGATCATAACGCCACGACTATTTTCTCCAGCCTTGTCTGTCTGTCTGTCTGTCTGTCTGTCTCTCTCTCTCTCTCTCTCTCTCTCTCTCTCTCTCTCTCTCTCTCTCTCTCTCTCTCTCTCTCTCTCTCTCTCTCTGCACCCATGCATGAAGACACCTTCCTTCCCTCTCTCCCATCTCCCTCCTGAATGTCATCAGATAGCCAGTTTACTGTCCAGTACTCAATTAGCTCCCTAGCCTGTGAAGGGGTTACTGTTTCACGCCGTCGAAGTCAGAGCTTTTCGCGCGCGCGTAGGTCTTAACGCACGCTACCTGAGGGACAGACACACACACACACACACACACACACACACACACACACACACAACATGGCTTTATGAATGTGTTGCACCTTTACATACTAATGATGAGGGGGGGAAGAAGGGGACTCACCACAGACCGCTGACAGGAGAGCGGGAATGACCCCTGGTGAATGTGGTTGGGGTTGTATACTTTAAGAGGTCATTCAAAGGTACTTTCCTCGAGGTTTAAGGACCATTGACCCGAGGATTTTATGACTGTATGGATGTTTCTTACTTTTTTTTGGTCATGGTTTTATGAGGGGAGGGGAGTGTTGGTGGTGGGTGGTTTCAGAGCGCTGGGATGGAAATGAATTATTCTTTTTATGTTGCCTTTTGTATCGAATGATGACAGAAGGAAAATAAGGGTCTAGGGTGGGTTTGAGGGTCGGTGTGCATAGGTAGCTGTGACCACCTGGTCTTGCATGGTATGAGAGCCGAGATTACTAACTAGCTGATGACAGATGAGTCTGCTCCTCATAAGGGCGTAGACTATCCATAAGGAGATAAGAACCAGACGTGGGCGCTGAAGGTGAGTTTCAGTGATGCAAGGGCGTGAGGACTGAAATATATGAGTAAAAGGAATCTTTGCGCATGTTGAGTTCGGTTTGTGAATAAGAAAATGTTAGAAAATAAAGTGAAGTGACTGTAATGTCTGTGATATATTCAGGTTGGTGGGGTGGGTTGCATGAGAGAACTGGTCTCGAGAGAACAAATGGAAGAGGAAAACTTACGATGATAAATGATAGGTGAGAGAAGAGAGAAAGATGATGATAATACATATCTTCAGTTTACCCCTAATTCCCTTTACGATCACATGGGGAAGGGCGGGATGGCAAGAGAAAGTCCTGGACCCTCTCGAATGTAGAGGAGCAAAGGATAGGACCCTGAAACACTTTATGGAAGACTTGAACCTCCTTAACCATAGAAGAACCCCTTAAGGTACTCCATCATCAATGAAGAACAATGCATTGTGTAGAATCCCATTTGTATATGAGTACTGGAGGGCTGGATGAAGACCAGAAGTTCCAGAAAAGGAGGAAGAGTCTCAATCATCAAACAGAGACGTGTGTATGTGTGTGTGTGGTGCCAACACTGTAGTTGTGCCAACACTGTAGTCATAGCGACATCCCGTTGCTAGTACCTACACTCACTGGGTAAATCCCTCAGAGGATAAGGCTCTGTGAGCGGAAGGTTCTCTGAGTAGCACAGACACATCCACTCACAAAGAGACGAACACAACCAAAAAAATAATTGGAAAGAAAGAAAGAACCAATAAAAAGGTGTTAACATTTACAGTCAGTAAATGGGTTCCTAAATTATAAGTCAGTGAGCATCATAAAGATCTATTAGATCCCATAATTCCCTTTTTACAGTCAATGTCGGTACACTTTTATGGTCTTAACTGCAAATTAATCCATCTTATTTAATAGCTTCCCCCAGTATATTTTACGAAGGTTTTTTTTTTTTTCTTCTCTTTCTCTCTTCCCCGTCTCTCTTTTTTTTTTTTTCTTACAAGGGGACGAGAGAGGCAGCGGTTGGTGTAAATGGATATGGGAGGAGAAAGGAGGGTAAGAATCTATTGCTTTGTGTCTGTTAATTGATGGGCAGAACGGTAGGTGGTTTAATTGGCTCAATTGGTGTGAAACTATGAACGCTCCTGAGCACGAGGGTTGGCACGGCCCGAGAGCATAATTTACTTCTTTTTTTTTGAGCATAATGATATAACCTTTGAGAACGATGGCAGACAAGACTTTAAAGCATCACTCTTTGTTTTTCTTTCATGAGTGTAATGGTACGACCTTTGGGCACAATGGCCGGTATGTCCCCTAAAGCATTACTCTCTTATCTTTTAGCACACAATTACGACCCTTGGTTATGGCAAAACCTTTTTTTTATATTCTCTTTTAAATCACTTCAGGGTCAGTTGAACGGCAGGGGTCATTATACCTATGGGTTCTTCCGTCGTAGTTAAGGGTCGTAAAGTCGTGTTCTTGGCGCTACACGAAGGAAGAGCATGTCGTTTCTCTTGTACCAATAACAAGTGGTATTAGTAACGAGTGTTTCAGCCAATCATTGCTACAGACACTGATCATTCAGAGGAACAATTAGTCTCCCCTTCGTGGTGTGTCATCCAAGGAGTTGAATATCCCTACGAGCGAATGGTAGATTTCAAACTTGATGAAGAACATATGTTCATAAGACGATATTTAGACCGTATGACTTAGTTCCAATGTTTTTGTATCTCTGTTCAGATTAAGTTTATAATGAATCCGTCGAAACGACACAGAAGAGGCTAGACTTAACGTATTTTAGATATTCAGGAAAAAAATGACAATGAATTTGTATTAACATCAGTAGGGAAGAAACAGTTGAAAACTTGAACGCGACGGTACAACCCTTGATTACGACGGTACAACCTTTGATTACGACGGTACAACCTTTGATTACGACGGTACAACCTTTGATTACGACGGTACAACCTTTGATTACGACGGTACAACCTTTGATTACGACGGTACAACCTTTGATTACGACGGTACAACCTTTGATTACGACGGTACAACCTTTGATTACGACGGTACAACCTTTGATTACGACGGTACAACCTTTGATTACGACGGTACAACCTTTGATTACGACGATGCAATCTTCAGGTGTTAAGGATAATTTCCCTTTACCATCTTGAGGTCCTTTTCCACTATGCTTGCGGCACTTGTCAAAGCGATTGCTTTGAAGGTTGTTATATATGTGCTTTTATCTTAGTGCTTTCAGACACTAAGGATCGTTCTTGTGTATGTGTTTACGTGTGTATGTATGATCACTATTTTGTGTGTTATGGGGAGTTTTTTCACACTCTCGTTGCCCCGTATGTGTGTGTGTGTGTGTGTGTGTGTTTTGTTATGGTCTTTTCCATGCATTAAATCTTATTTCCAGCAAATAATTCAGTCTCCAAATAAATAATGTCAAAAAGAAATCGGCCGAGTGTAATAATAATACTGATAACGTTAATGATGATAATGATAATAAATGGATATAATCAAAGAATAGGAGATCCTTTTGATATTTGCAACACTAAGAATTACAGTCATAATATATGGATATAATCAGAGAAAAGAAGATACTTTTGATAATTCCAGTATTGAAAATGGTAAACAATTATAATAAATGGATATAATCAGAGAAAAGAAGATCCTTTTTGATAATTCCAGTATTGAAAATGGTAAACAATTATAATAAATGGATATAATCAAAAGAAAAAAGAATTCATTGTTCACTGTAGGACGTCCGTAGCTCTGAGCTTTCATTAGATGCCTTAGCAACGTAAGGTATAACTTGTGAAAAGTTAAGGGATGAAAATAACTGCAATAATTAACGTCCGTAGCTCTAAGCTTTCATTAGATGCCTTAGCAACGTAAGGTATAACTTGTGAAAAGTTAAGGGATGAAAATAACTGCAATAATTAACGTCCGTAGCTCTGAGCTTTCATTAGATGCCTTAGCAACATAAGGTATAACTTGTGAAAAGTTAAGGGATGAAAATAACTGCAATAATTTAGACAATAATTATTATCGACGCCTGAAAGCTTCTCCTCTCGGTCGCTCTTTGTCTGGTCAATGTTTCCCAAACATAGTCAAAAAAACAAAAGACTTCCTTCGTACTATAAGTTCATGTATCGTTAGCCTTCGACTGCAGAGTGATTTAGAGTCGAATTTAATTAGATTTGCCTGTAAGAACAGCCCTATTGACGCGATCCAATCCTCCTCCTCACCGTATAATTGTCGATGTGATTTGTGGAGACTATTCACCCCTGCGGCGCGTTATGGAAATTTGGGTATGGTGAGGAGGCGTGAGGCGTTCGCTGTGACTTTCTATGATCCTCTCTCTCTCTCTCTCTCTCTCTCTCTCTCTCTCTCTCTCTCTCTCTCTCTCTCTCTCTCTAGATCATGCCTGCATTGAGGTTTCGCCTTTCACAAGGGCTGGCGTGCCTGCCTTGCCTGAACTCACTCACACCTCCTCTTCGCCTTCTTTTATATATTTTTTTATGTATCTTTTCTCAACATTTATTTTCGTTATTTTGTCATTGTCCTCCGCACCTCTCCTCATTCTTCTCACGTACCTCCTCTTCCACCAACTGTTCTTCCTCTTCCTTGTCATTCCTCAAACTCTGTTTGATTGCTCTTCCATCTTTCGACTCTCTTCCAATTAATAATATTTGCATTTTTTCCTTGTACCATTCCCTTCACAAACCTAATGATCTTGATGAAATTGATAATGATAATAATGATAGTAATGATAACAATAATGATAATAATAACAATGATAATGATAATAGTAATGGTAATAATCATAGTAAGATAATAAAGATACAATGAAACTAAAAATCATACTATGATCATGATGATGATTATGATAATTCTGGCAAACACACAAACACACACACACACACGCACACACAAACACACACAGACACAGACACACACACACACACACACACACACACACACACACACACACACACACACACACACACACACAAGGTAACGCCTTTGTGAGGCAGATAATTAGTTATGTGATCAGAATTAACAAAGAAAGAATAAGGTCATATCCAATCTACACATGCGTCCATTCTCGTTAAATGAAGAGAGTAAAACTATCATTTACTTTTTTTTTTTGTATATACGCAAGCAGCAAAAACCTCACCTCTTATCCACTATCCTTCCAGATCATAGAACATGGTCTGACGTTCGTGATAACGTTCTACGTTGAGATAAGAATGATAACGCTTATCTTCTTCGTTGCAGCTTTTGTGATTGCTGCTCTAGCCATCCCGTGCGAAACTGATAATTACATCTTTTTTTTATCTTTTTTATATATGACCATCATTATCTGTATTGCTGGTTGTAAGCTAGTTTCGTTCTTTCGACTGACGTCCTAACGAACTTCCGTATGTAATAATTTCATTATCATTTTCTGCATCACATGATAACAGCATTAATGCATTACTGACTGTGGGCAGAAATCAACCGTAACCCTCATATCTATCTATCTATCTATCTGGCAAGTGGCGTCCTAGCTTCGTCTCTTCGATGTATATCAACTGACTTATATTTCTCTCTTGTGTCTCCCCTGATGATGTGATTATTACACGAAAGTGCACTTGGGAACTTATCATGTTTCATTTTCCCCTTGCATTCATAGGAATATATATATATATATATATATATATATATATATATATATATATATATATATATATATATATATATATATATATATATATATATATATATCTTCCTTTCACTTCCGTCAGGATCAGCAGACACCAAACTGTGCAACACGGTCAGGAAACATCTGATCAGACAACCAGCTTGGCGCCAAGTTTTTACAACCGAAGTGATCACGGGCTCAGACCCACTGTCGGGCCTCACTTCCCCAGAGAAAAACCTGGTGCAGGTATCACACCGATCTGGGTGAACAGGTGACGAAGAAGCTGTAGAACTTTACCCAGGAGGAGTATCATTGCTCATTTGGCCGCCAGTCAAGAGGCATAAGGCGCCAGAGGTGGTGATGATCCACTCTTGGACTGGTTTCAGAAGCTCTGGTTCGTGAATCTGTTTGCACTCCCGCGCTCCCTCAGAGGGACAGGAATACACAGAGGGTTGGCGAGTGGTTCTGTAAAATGCCCACTGAGAGCTCTTCTTCTAATCATGTATTTGAGTACTCTCACAAAACCCTGTACGCTAGATAAAGCTATTAGATGACATACATCACGTCGTAAGCACACTCAATCTCCGAGGGAACTTCATTTTGTTTTTCTTTTTTATGTATTCGTGGAAGGACGGCGAGGTTCGAGGTAATTGGTTCTCTGGAAAGGGACGGAGTTGAGGTCCAGGCTACCACTACTAATCTAGAAGCATTTGTTTGAGTTATTACCTAGATGTCTGCGCCTGGATGTTTTGATGTACATGAAAACAAATGGACGGATAAGATTGTGCAAGTTATTTTATAAACTCCAGACCCGTCTCTCAAGGGTTCGTAGTCTAATTTAATTTTGGTGGATAAATCTTCACTCGCGTTTGTGCAAAATCTCGTTGTAGGTTCTTGTAGCCTTCCTCTCCAGTTCTGACATCTAGAGGCTTTTTGTTTTTTTTAGCATTTCTTTGCTCTTAACACACCGTCCACAGGCAATCTATTTCCAACACCACTATTCTCCAACCCTTGCGTTCAAGGCCTGAGACCAACAAGTACACAACACTGTCCGAACTGTTGCACCTTCTGATGTACCCTTTGTCGAAGGTAAAATGGACAGGTCAGCCTTCCTATGGATCAAAAGAGGAAGGATATATGATGCTAACACCTCGAACTAAGTTACCTTTTATCGTTAGATTGGAAGACCCACACAAAACTCCGGTAGATCTTCAGTCTCTTAGCCATGGCGATGCGATGGGCGCAATGGCTTGACTGACTGTTAAGGATACTGAAAACACATTCATGTTTATCCTCTTTATTTTCTATCCTCTTTATCTTTTATCCTCTTTATCTTTTATCCTCTTTATCTTTTATCCTCTTTATTTTTTATCCTCTTTATTTTTTATCCTCTTTATCTTTTATCCTCTTTATCTTTTATCCTCTTTATTTTTTATCCTCTTTATCTTTTATCCTCTTTATCTTTTCTCGCTTTGCCGTGCCCTCCGCCTTTTCATGGGCATAACCAGTTCTTGGATTTGTCATAACGTGTTTACTTCACGGGTACACTGCTAATTACTTTGAAGATTCAGAACGAGAGGAGATGATGTAGTTTGTTACGTGTTGAAGAACAGTTCAAAAAGAAAAAAAAAAAGTTTTGCTAACCTAACTATTTATCCTTCTCAGGGATCGCCTGTTAACCCACGACCTGGTATAAGGTCCATTTAGCATTCTCTCGAACATGATAGTCAACGGACGCACAGATATGATCTAACGCATATATCACGACTTTTTATTTTGCACACAGGCTTCATAATCACGTACGGCACCGCTGCTAAAATCTTGTGAAGATAGCAACACGGACAATAAGAACAGCGGGTTTACGACTGTCGAAACTGTGATGTACTTTTCTGTACTGTTGGAAATGGAAGAGTGTACGCTAAATGCAGTGACAGGATTACTCCCACTTGAAACGTAGATTTATTGCATAAGTTTATAATCTTTTTTACACTGAGACTTGGTTCAGATAATGTCATCAGTGAGTGTTGTCTCGCAAATATGGACATTGACCAGAATGCTGTTTGGTTTCGTAATTAAATGAGAACGGCATGATCGTCTGACATACGTTAGGTTAAAGGTGTCTAAGTCCTCTCCTCTCAAGTTAGTAAAGCCACAAACTTTTCTTCAACTATAGGGTGGTGCAGTCTCCCTCTCCTCCCTATCCACTCCATCACCCATCCCTCCTCCTCCCCCGAAGCATTGACTCTACCTTTCCCTTAGTCTGGGCATGCCATGACCTCCCCTTCAACCCAAGAG
Source organism: Panulirus ornatus (assembly GCF_036320965.1). Lineage (NCBI taxonomy): Eukaryota > Metazoa > Arthropoda > Malacostraca > Decapoda > Palinuridae > Panulirus > Panulirus ornatus. The sequence continues at coordinate 7,592,763 of NC_092265.1, forward strand.
TGCAACAACCTTTCCTTCTACCTAGGAATGCCAGAATCTCTCCCTCAGCTCAGCTGTGCCACGGTTTCTTCAGCTCAACACTTCCAAAGATTCTGCTCAAGCTTGGAACGACAAACCCCTTGCAACCAAGGAGTGCCACAGATCCACAAGCAACCACAAGCTACACATACCAAGCCAGCTATACCTCCCAACTAACCTCCTTCCTAGGAAATACCCCGAACCTCTCATCTCCTTCAGGCTTTGGGGTTACCACTCTCCTTCCTCAGCATCCGACAGAAATCCTGTGACACCTTCATGAATATCACAGATCCTTGACCCTCGCGCCCAAGAATTCCTGCACCGAACACCAGATCACCCAAAGCCTTTTACCTTCCAGGAGAGGAGCAGTTATTACCCCTTGGCTTAAATGTGGTACAGACTTACCCTCAAGCTGAAGATAACCCACAGCCCAGCTGGTTCTGCTCTCAAGCCTCCCACAGAATACCTATGGATGGTGTTTTAAACAACGAGTGTGAGGCACATTGAACGATCGAATATTTTGGCTGCGCCTAACAATTTGGCTTTCTTTGCTTCATCAGATACCATCTCTTATCATCACAGTTCGTTGCCTCTGGGTCTTTTAGCAGATGTTTTGCATCAGTGATTAGTTAATCAGTAAGGCGAAAGGGGGGGAAATTATCACATAGGAATTTGCGTAATCATAACTCCGGCCAGGAGATAGATTCAGGGGCCGGGCTTCGATGCACACCTAAGAGAACAGTTACAACGGTACACGAAGAGAGAGGGGAAAAAGTATTGGAAGAATAGAATATTGGGGAAAAAACGATTTGCATGATAGATTCGATGATAAGCAGAAAACTATCGAAGTGGTGTGGAGCAAAGGAATACTTTGCTGAAGGACTGGTAAGGAAACGGTAAAAGGAAGAATGCTTCTGATGGTGATGAGGAGGAGTGAGAATGAGGAGTGAGAATGAGGAGTGAGAATCCTGAAAGAGTACACGAGAGAATTTCAGGGGACGCAGCCCCTGCGGTAGCCCAGGGAAGGGACCAATACACATACGCAAGAAAATGTCAGAGAATCTTTCGTAGTAATAGCCAAAGCCATTCTGTAGATTCACATGCATTATGATTATTAACTAGGCTTCATATATATATATATATATATATATATATATATATATATATATATACATAAATATAAGTCTAGGCTTCTGGTTAAAGATATATTTTGAATAGTATTGTGGATGGAGTAATGGTGAAGCGCTTGTTACGGAATTTATTTTAGATTCCAGTTGCAGTATTGTGAAGGGAGTTCGATCTCTGCAGGAGGTTCAGCGTCCGCAACCCCGCTGTGTTCTGGGAAGAATGAATTGTATCTCAATAGATAGTGAGAGATCGAATCGCATTAGATCATATCCTCCCTAAAGGAGATGTTATAACAAGAGCTTCCAATGTTTTTCAGATTGTTTTTAAGATTATGGTACGAGTATGATGTTTCGTATAATACTCCTGGAATCCTTTTCTTTCTTTGTGTTACGTTCAGTTATGTGATCTGATGAATAGGCACAAGGGGCCAGCATGTGTCCACTGTTAAGGATGCGGTCTGGTGAATAACCACGAGGGACTTGGATGTCTCCACTGTTAAGGATGTGGTCTGGTGCTCACTGCTTCAAAAAAAAGAAGAGAAAGATATACCAATCTCAGACAGAATCATTGAGACCCGGGATGAAAATGACTTCTAAGCAACCATTACTTTTTGATTTGATATTACGAGTTGTGTGTGTGACGAAGGCCTCACCTCACTCTACAGGAAACAGCATAGGGAACAACAACTCCTATGCTGGCATTATAGTGGTAAAACCTTGGACTTGTATATCATGGATCTTTCAGGACATTTTAAAAGAAAAAACACTCAAGAAATACGCTTGTACGATCGGTGTGTGTGTGTGTGTGTGTGCTTGTGTGTGTGTGTGTGTGTGTGTGTGTGTGTGTGTGTGTGTGTTCTGTGTGTCTGTGTGTGTCTGTGTCTCTGTGTTATTCAGACCCCCACAAGAAAACCTGCCGGTCCATTTTTGTGCCGCGGGAGTACAGTTACTCCAGAACAATGCACCGCTAAAAATATTGGCCATGGCAGCCCTGGGGGGGAGGGAGGGAGGGATGAGGGGGCCTCCTCCGCCTTTTGCCTCTCATGACTTCAAGATGTCTGGACTGGTTCCTCGGTCTTGCTCTCGCCTCTCTTCCAAAACCTGTCTTGTGACTCTGACAATTACACGTGTCCCAGATCAGAAACTGTTTCTTTGGAAGGGCTGGTTCTGTCGTCGTCTTGCTACTGCTGGTGCTACTACTACTACTACTACTACTACTACTACTACTACTTCTACTATTACTACTACTACTATTACTACCACTACTACTACTACTACTACTACTGCTACTATTGGGGAATTTGGATAAGAATGTTAAACAAAAACAGAAAAAATATCTAGATCAGATGAATAATGAAAAATGACCAAAAAAATGTCGACGAGATAAAGTGTTTATCATGTAGTCATATACATGATGATGTTCGGAGCGAGTGTATTGATAAACAATAATTCATTAATCAAACATGGTTGAAGACTCGCTTGTTCAGTATGGGAAGGGGTTAAAAAAGACACACTGAGCAGATGTATAGATCTTGTGATGTGGAATTTCTCTGTGTAAACGCCATTAACCCAAACTCTTAATTTATGGAGGAACTTGGCTATATTTTAGGACTCATTTTTTCATTAAAGAGGTGATCAGGAAAGATAATATTGCAGTTATCCAAAGACCGTTTTATCCAGAATTAGTTCTCTTCTCAAAGACCTTACAGATTCAACTTTGTAAGTATACATATGTGTATGTCGTTGGTTTAATCCAGATCTCGTAATATACGCATGGAACATACATCATTGTAACAGTTGAAAGTTTAAAAGTCGGTTCGTGGGTTGTGCTGGCTATTTGGGTTTCAGGGCCTATGGCCAGGGTCATCAACGGCATCAGTGTGATGTTAACTGAAAAATATCAAACACCTTCTGCAGGTGTTAAAGATAAACTTAACGCAGACGTTCTCACTTCGTATATGTTTAACCCTTAGTTTACGTCATTTGCTTGGTTGTTTTAAGGTTCGATCCTACAAAATTGCCATGGGTCATTGAAGCTGACATCATCAAGATATAGAATCCACTAACCGATGAAAAAAAAAATACCTTTTACCCCTTCTTCAGGTGTTTTCAAAATTGTTCTTGGCCTCTCGTTCTCTATGCCATTTTCGATCAATATCATTCGATAACATTATTCGATAATAGTGTTCTTTAACGACACCATATTTTGCCTCATAGACCTTCTTTACCTCATAAGCCTATTCCATCTCATAGTTACTTTCCATCTGATAAACATATTCCACTCACAAGCGATGAATTGATTCACAAGCAGACAGAAAGAAAACGAAAACACTCTTAAACAACAGGAGTTGCTGGAAGTGATGCAAGTATAAGCTCAAGGCTGGATCACCACCTAGACGGTACGTTGATAACAAAAGGACCTGGGGGAATGTCTGAGAGAACAGAGTTCTCCTGAGCAAGAACTCGTCAGGAGCGAGCTGGCCTCCTTCGGGCAGGTGCTCCGTTACACTCCCGTGGTAATGCTCGCAAAAATCTCCTTCGGGAGGTTTTACAGGAGCCAACTTCTGCATGTTTTGATGATGTGGTGAGATTCGTTGTTTGAGGCGATGAACATCGAGGTAAATCTCATTTTGTTCCTGCAGTATTAGATGTTGGCCTCTGAGGTGTTATTTGTGAATCATGTTAGTCGCAATGTATTCTAATATTATCTTCTTGGCTTGATTACTATTTTGACACTACACTCTGACACGCGTTAACACTGTTGGATATCGCTGTTGTGTTTTGTTCAAGATACCAATTGTCTAATCCATCCTACTGAGAGACACTGTTGGAATCAATGTATCATAAATGGTCACTTTCATTTACGAAAAGACGATTCCTATGATCAAGTGTTGCGTGTTGTGGCCGCATATATACACCGTAATCTCTTGGGCTCTGGTTGTAGTGTCTTTTTACATACCAACAGGTGGAATTGGAGCAGAGAACTTCAGCCAGAGTCATTGATTGGGACTCCAAAGGCAAAGGCCCATGTCACACCACATGTGTGAAATGTCTGTACAAACAAACAACTTAGGATATATATATATATATATATATATATATATATATATATATATATATATATATATATATATATATATATATATATATATTCCAAGCAATTAGTTTATTGTATCACCTAGTGTAATTATGTAAATCATGGACATTCGCTTGCTGAGCACCATTTAGTCGTAATTCCTTAGTGAAGTTTAAATGTATCTGAAATCCCCAAACACTCTCAGAGCAGGGACGATGTGAATTATGCTTTGTGAACAGCAAAAAAAAAAAAAAAGGTATCAGGCTTTATCCTTGCCTGGTGGAGGGTTGATGACAGGTAATGACAGGAGAAAAAAATATATATATACATAATGATGACGAAACACTGATATAATGAACAGGTAACTTATGCAAGATCATTTCTTTAGGATATACTTCATTCCTTTAGGTATGCAGAATTTATACACATATATAAAAAGAATAATGATAATTCTGTTTACAAAGGGGAACGTATAGATAAGGGTTAGAACTAAATCCTGCGGTTATTCGCCTCTCATAAATCAGAGAAGTGAAACCCTGTTGTCTAGTACATGTGACTTTGCGCATTCCATGTACCATGAAGAGCAAAGACTTTCTTTTTCTTATAGATAACGTTCGTCCGCTTACATCAGCGTTCGAACCACGTCCTGTAATTCAGTCTTACTACAGATGATCATATGAAGTTATATTGTGTCGCATTCCCCTCACCACAAGCAGATGATATCTTGTTATCTAAGATAACGTCCATCCCTTAGATAAGAGAAAGGAAAAAAGAGAAGATATAGCAACTTTAGATAGGGGATTGAAGAGACGGGGTTAGAGACAAGTCCCGTAACTCACCCATTCCTAAAACAGACGAAGATTAGAACGCTTCGTCGTGTGGCATGGAACTGTGTTGTGAGAGGGAGGTGCATGGAACTGTGTTGTGACAGGGAGGTGCATGGAACTGTGTTGTGAGAGGGAGGTGCTATATGACTTTAGTCGTCGCCAAAGTTCTTATTCATTGACCTGACTCCTGAGTCCCTTCTTAGCTTTTACTTAACCTATTCTGAGCCTTCGAGGGTTCGAGTCATTATGTACAAAAACGTATTAATGAAATGAGCGTCTCTTAGAATATTGTGTACCTCATCGTATATTCGTATAGAGCTATTGTTGGGTTACAGTCTCATTTCTCTTTTTATTTTTTCTATCTGCCACGTATGTTATTCACGTCTATTGAAGCGTAAAATGTCATTATTAAATCCATGACTTGACGTTCACATCAGCTGGAAAGAAACTTGTTAAGAAAACTGATCATTCATGTTGTGAGGAAAATTTTGTGGTGTTATTATCTCTAGCGTCACTCACCTTGATTTACTTCATGTTTCCAGATCGTATCATTTTGGACACCACGAACACCCGTGTCGTTTGAGATGTTTGTGTATCGTATCTACCCACTGCGTCACATGGTTACTGTGCATAGCTGTCGGCAAATCGCGTTGGAGAGGTTACGATATTCCTTTCTTTCCTTACACTGCCAAGCTTTGGAGCACTTTCTCTTCTCATGTCTTATCCAACAGCTTCAAACTTAACCTCTTTTTTTTTTTTTTTATAAATAAAAGGATATTTCACTGCCTTGAAATATCTTAGGCTGTCTCTCTCTTTTGGCCATTTCCTTATCTTTAAGACCCACGCCCTTATAGAGTGTTTCTAGGTACCACGCCCTGTATAGTGTTCATACGCCCCACGCCCTGTAGAATGTTCTGAAAGAGTGTTCTCACATCCCAGGCCCCATCGGGTGTTCTTAAGAAATGTTCTCACATTCCACACTACGGTCAATTATCAGCTCATAATGTGGGAGAGACCTGAATAAAAATATGGAAGAAAAAGCCAAGAATGAGTAGTAGAGGAAGTCAAAAATGAATGGAGCAGGAATACAAGAATGAATGAGGCAGGTGGACAACAATGAATTATGCAGGAGGAAGACAAGAATGGATAGAGGAGGAAGAGAAGAATGACTGGATGAGGAACAGTGAAAGACAAGAATGAATAAAGGAGGAAGACAAAAATGAGGAAGTCAAAAATGAGGAAGATATGATTGAGCGAAGGAGGACACAGATAATATGAATTTCTCTCGATATCTCATGAGCCAGTTTAAGACGAACGGAGATTACATGTGTATTTAGGAATGAGATTCTCCTAAATTATCGAATAATTCAAGTTATCATCGTTTAATATTTCATCGCACTCTCAACCGGCTGGGTGTATAATCATTTGCATAATCCCCTGGTGAATAATTATTTAAGAACCTTCGGTAATTATGCTTCTTATAACTTTTTTTTTTTTCAATTTCTTGTTTCCAGTTGGCTACTGCAATACTTTCACTTGGTTCTTAAAGGTTGTAACGTCTTAGAAGGGGTTGTGAAACCTTCAGACGGCGATAGCATATCATAAGGGTTGTGAAAACTTAAAACTTTATGTTATAACATATTATAAGGGTCGCGAAACCTTAAACAGTAATTATATAAGGGTTGAGAAACCTTAAATCGGCGATGATATAAGCGGCGTTAATCCTTAAAGGAATGTGACACCACAAATAGTAATAAGACCTTAAAAGGATTGTAAACCCTTCAAATGGTTGTTATACTTTTAGAGAGCTGTAAAACCTTTTGCAATGTAAAAAGCTTGCAAAAGCTTAAAGAAAGACCATGAGACTTGAAAAGGGTTTTGACTCATAAAAAAAAAAGGGTTGTAATGCTTTAAAAGGAATTCAACATCTCGAAGGGATTATAACACTTTTAAAAAGGGTTTAACAACTCAAAAAGGATTACATCCCTTTTTTAAGGGTTTGAGACCTCGTTAGGACTGCATCTCTCTCTCTCTCTCTCTCTCTCTCTCTCTCTCTCTCTCTCTCTCTCTCTCTCTCTCTCTCTCTCTCTCATCGTAACGAAGTTATTATGTTTGGTCGCAGTCTAAGTGACGGTGGAATCTCCTTAAGGCCTACTGTTTTAGTATTCATGATAATATTCAAATGAGTTTTACATGGTAAGTCCGCCACATCTTAATCTTCTATTAGATGAATCAGTTGATGAATCAGTTAGCGGTAATTAGAATTTATTGAATCAATTAATCAATTAGTATCAATTAGGAGTACCTGCATGCAATACTTATCACGCTAATACCATATCACATATACAAATCAAATTCGTATACTTAGAAAGCTAATTTCATTTACATATTCTGCGTACGATCCATTCTGATATCAATATTTTCATGCGCAGTAATGCTATATCATGTTTTCCATTATATATACGTATGTGAGAAGTATTCTACCATGCATACGAAACCTAGAAACTCATATAAGCGTTAAAGAATGAGGTTTTAGGCCGTATTTGTCCGTAAGGAATCCAGTGATGTGAGAGGAAGACAATGCGAAGTTGAATACAACATATCTTTTTATTGATGATAATCTACATCGCTGATCGGCTCGCCCTGTACTTGCTCGGGAGAAGGAGAAAAAAAGTATTAATCACTTCATCAGTGCAACCAGGACTTTATATACTTGCTTACAAAGACAAGTTCCAGTGATTCACTGCTTTATCTGTCAAACTCTTAATAGTTCCAGTATTGTGTCACAAACACCGTCTCTCTGACGACATGTTAGAAGAAAACGAAGATTTTTTTTTTTTTTTTTTTTCTCTTTTGCTAAAGTTTTACGATAAGTTCTCATTAGACTAAGACGTAAACGTATTGTATGATCCACCGTGTGACTATCAATGGGTCATGATATGAAGACGAATCAAAAGGATAACAGGTAAGGTAAGGAGACATCAGGGAGTATGATGCAAAATCAAGCCTCCTCTCTCTCTCTCTCTCTCTCTCTCTCTCTCTCTCTCTCTCTCTCTCTCTCTCTCTCTCTCTCTCTCTCTCTCTCTCTCTCTGTCTCCTTCGTTATCCCCGTGGTTGTCGTGCACGGTGATCACCAGTGCACTATCTGTCCGCCCGTGTCGTTAATTAGGATTTCTTGTTGAGGTGGTAGAGAGAGAGACACGTTGTTGGTAGGCAGAGACCTGTCGTGTTTTAAAACGACTTGGATAATCAGGTAGCCGACGAGCCGTCGTGTTCAACGACCGATATTCACTGAGCCTCTGGCCAGTCGTGTTAGCACTGCAGGTTATTTCAGTGCTGTAACCGACCATCTGCGCGCGTTTTGTTTACTTTCTCATCAGCGCTTGCGCAATATGTCGCGAATTAACCTCGGTGCCAAAAAATAAAAAGATCCGTCATTTACTGAAAATAATAAAAAGAGAGAGAGAAAGTGAAGGGTGGATTAATAAGTCGTCAATGTAAAGGGTATTGTAAGATATTATAGAAGAACGACACGTAATGGAGGAACATGCATATGCTAAATATAACATTGCAGAACACGGGGGTACAAAAGAAAAAAAAAGAGGAAAATAGAAAAAATTCTCATTCACTCGGGTTGGGTCATTCCATCGCTCATGTGGTTGGCATGACTTGGCATATCCTCTCGTAGCGCCACCTGAATAGCAGCAGATGGCGACTTGACATCTACCAGCTGAATCCCTCCTTTGACTTAACCCCCGATGGAATGCTCACCAGCGAATCTGATCAAGTCTTGGCTCTGTCTTATAGATATTTATTTTCTTTTTACTTATTTGGGACTACCCCACTCCCAGGGTGACTTGTGTATGCTAAAATCAACTTTCTCTTCTGCTTGGCAAAGTTAAGAAAAAGAAAAAAAGAAAAAAACCTAACTAGAAAGTAATTAACGCCCCGTTCTTTACATAAGAGTGAATTGGTTTAATGTAGTTCATATTCAGAGAAAAATTGATGTTCACAAATTATATCAAGTATTGTGCTACCTTCTTTTGTTTTTTTTTCATTCTTGATGTTTTTTTTCTCTTTTTTTTTTCTTTGCATGATATTTTGGACAGAATGTCTGCATTGTGTTGTATCTAATGTTCTTTTTTTTTTCTCCCTCATGAAACTGATACATCTATTGATAAATCAGGCAGAAACTTTTTTTAATCTTCTCTCTTTTGCTGCATGACGACACTGCGAATGCAGCAAAGATGAACTCGAAGAAATTAATCAAAATGATTATAAAGATTAACTATAATCTCCATCAACACGTACGAATGAAAGGAGCCATTCAACCTCCAAGACTTGGCCTGAACCACAGAGAGAACAAAGTTGGACTTACTTACCAGTCCAATAAATTAGATAAGCTAGTACGGCATTGGACAGATCCACCGAGGTAATTGTGGTTGATTCTCAAAGGAAATCAGACAGTTCACTGGAATGATTTGGACCCTCGTCGTCTGGGATCATTATGCCAGCGATGATCCTATGTCATATCCCTATTTTCTGGGTTGCTTGACCATCTTCAGGGGCCACGCTCCTTGCCATTGAGGGTTGGAAGAGGGGGTGTAATTAGAGGGGTACACCCCCCTTCTTGTCGAGTTTTGACTAATGTATATTTCGAGGTTAATCCTTACTGTTGTGTGTCGCCGGTGCCCAGAGATCAGTAGCATATATATATATATATATATATATATATATATATATATATATATATATATATACATATATATATATATATATATATATATATATATATTCCTATGAGTCCACGGGGGAAAATGAAACACGATAAGTTCCCAAGTGCACTTTCGTTTAATAATCACATCATCAGGAGAGATACAAGAAAGAAATATAAGTCAGCTGATATACAACGAGGAGACGTAGCTAGGACGCCATATGGAAAGTCTGGATGCTGACGACTACTTCAAAAATTCATACAACAGGAAGTATGGAAGCAAACGCCTAGGCACAGTGTTGCCAAACAGTCGCAAACGGACCAAATAGATGGCCGAAAAGTCTCATATTATTTTCACACAATGAGGACCTTCCCAGGATACAGATGCCACTGCTCCTCGTCAGCGCCTGCCGCAATTACTCCATTGTTGCCTTACGTGGTCTTGTATTCTCACCATGGTGTTGGATACGCCTGTGGCTGACGATAGAGCATCGAAGTTGAGCCTAAGGATCTATCATGATCTTTTCACTCTTATTCTCTTTTCTTGACTTTCCTCGCGATCTTCTCACTCATACACAGCTTCTAACATAGCCAGGGAGAAAAGTCTTCCGTTCCTAATAACCACCGTCCCTTCCAGTCAACTGTGTGGAGAGACGTATCCCTGAATCCTTCCATTTGAACTTGGGATTAAAGGGAGTGTACTTATATCCTTTCATGTCGACCCTTGTTCTTGATTTCTCACCTGTACGGAAGCGGAAGACATCTGGAGTGCCACAGGGTCTTGAAAAAGGCGAGGATTACCTCCACTTAGTTACCAGTAACTCTTGGGATAGATCTTGAAGAAGTCTATCATTTCCTGGTCAGCCAAGACCAGGCACGTACTGAATGGTGCTGGAGACGTGTTATCGATGTGGACTACTTTAGTATCTGAATCTATCCGTGGCTTTGATATCCTCGCCTTATACTCGATCTCTCCTGGCAGCATCACCAGGAGAGAGTTTCCAAATGCTAGGATATCGGATCTAACCCCAAATCCCCGTCGTCCAAAGAGCTCCACCATTCCACTCAGTACCTCAGGAGTCCACAACGGCCGGGGGCTTCCTATGGTGCCTGCATCGTCAGTAACGTCTTCCATACGAACAATGAAGTTGACCAGTGACACGTCCTCATCCATCACGAACTCCCGTTTCAACGAAAGACCCAATCCAATCCAGATGCTGGTCAACACTGTAGCAAGGACATAGCACGCTCATGACGAGAATGAGAAACGGAGAGGACTCCGAAATACCCCAGACAATATGAGGTCAAGCAATCTTCGACTCTTTGTCAAATACAAGGTCTGTAACCTCTGGTAAGAACCTAAGTACAGGATTCTCGGGAGCGTTTCAGACGACGCTCTAGGTCAAATTAGATTCCACGAAATTCTCCTGATCCTGAAGTCCAGCCTGAGGGAAGAGGCACAGCATATCTGTCCTCAGGAATGAAGAAATCTACACACCTCAAAAACCAGCCGTTCTGGACAAGCAACTGCCATGTATCCAGAAGAATGCAGCTCGTTTCCTTGGCTACACCCTCAGTACAGCAGGCTGTACGAAGCTCATCAACGTACATGAAGACATTAATGTCAGTACTGAACGTAGTCTCAATTTCTTTCTCGCAGACTTTAGAAAACGTAGCGTAATGGTAACGAGAATGGAGGACAACCACACGGGTTATGCAGTACATCTGAAATTCGTTTTCCATATTTCAGGAAATTGGTTTTTCCTTAGTTCATACATCTGTTCATTTCTTTCACTACTCCTCTGCTTAAACGAGAAAGTGGCCCCTGGATACTGTGTCAAGTGTCGTTCGTCAACTCTGTACCCCATAACTGTTCACATGTTCCGGGCATCCTCATCAAACAGTGTCCCAACCACTTTGAAATGATTCGAACCACTGATTTTTAATAGTTGATCATTACACCGTCTTCTACAGCCCCCTAGGGTGGGATTCCACGCCCTTGTTAACCCTCGTTAAGCACACGTCATGACACTAACAACCCTGAGGGTGTTCGTTTTCTTTTTTAGTGCTTTTGTCTTTTTAATATTCCACTCATTACTGTGCGTCCTAACCATCTAGAGCGGAACCAATATGAATGGCGTTTTTGTACGATAAATCTTTTTATTCTTTTATAATCTTGACTGTAAAGATGGGGTTGTTGGAAATAGAGGAGTTGTGGTTATAACCATGTGGTCACCTTAATGATTCAGTTGGTCTTTTAGTGATTGTCTTGTACAGGTTAATTAATAAGGAGTTCTACCTTGAGGGTGCTGATAATGGGGGTAGTAGTGGTGGTGGCAAGGGATGTAGGTGGTAGACATTGTGGTGGTGGTGGCAAGGGATGTAGGTGGTAGACATTGTGGTGGTGGTGGCAAGGGATGTAGGTGGTAGACATTGTGGTGGTGGTGGCAAGGGATGTAGGTGGTAGACATTGTGGTGGAGGTGACAAGGGATGTAGGTGGTAGACATAGCATTAGTGGTGGTAGCAACTGATGTAGGTGGTGGTGATAGTGGTTGATATAGTGGTAGATGAGACCATCTCTGTAATACTACAGTGCATGGATGCCACTGTTTAGCCTACTCCATATATTCATAGACCACAGACATATACATACTCAAGCAAGGACACAGAGGAATAATCTGTTTAATACAGACATACAGACGTATGGCTCGAATGTATATAGAAATGTATATAGAAATGTATATAGAAATGTATATAGAAATGTGAGCATTGTGGGGACCTTGCAAGAGAGGAGAGTGTGTGCTTGCTGGGTTATAGTGGCGTGTGGGTATTGTAGGGTTATGGTGGAGTGTGGTCATGGTATGGTTATGGTGGCTAGTGGTTATGGTAGGGTTATGGTGGGATCTGGTTATTGCAAGGTTATGGTGGCGTATATAAATGGTATTGTTATGGTGACACATGGTTGTAGTAGGATTATGGTGTTGTATGTTAGTATTTACGACTAATGTTCTGGACCTGCACTGTAGCATTGAAGGTAAATCGAGTTGCACAAAAGAAATTGATAAACACACACACACACACACACACACACACACACACAAGCACTAGCGATAAACCTAACAATGATTTCGCCATCACATAACTTAACATCTACAACCTCCACTACACATCACTGATAAACAGAACTACACCGAGAAATACGACATGGGAGGGAAAAAAAAGAAAAAAGAATAATCTTCGTAGTTTACAAGAGCTTGTCCATTGCAGCCTAACGCATGGGGACTGGTCATGTTCGTAAGAACCACTGACGCTTCTCAGTGGCATGGGGACTGGTTGTGTTCGTAAGAACCACTGACGCTTCACAGTGGAAGTGATTCCACGAGGTCAGTAACACACATCAGTGCATGGAGAGACAGTGTAGAGAGAGAGAGAGAGAGAGAGAGAGAGAGAGAGAGAGAGAGAGAGAAGTAAGCATTATCATAGCTCCCACTGTAATTGTTATAATCAAGTACAACCTTTATGGATGCACTTATATAATTTGCTAGAGTGGACTGCACTAAAAGCCTAATCAGTCTCGGGTGATGCTAGTACACATATGTTGCTTATTTTCTAACAAATGAGCCTAGATTACAGGTATGCTAAACAGACTAAGAGGCTTGTTCACTTATCTAATTCACTAGCATTATTAGAGTCAAAGATTGGCTGGTTACAGCGTGTTATGTTTGCCTGATAAACCATTCATACTGAAGTATATAAGTCTTTCTTTAAATGCTTGCAGAGCCTTGTATATCTCGTATAGTATGACTAATATATATCTGTACGTATTTCCCGTCTAGTATATTACTCGTATCCAATCGTATGTGTGACATTCTAAGGAGGGCAAGTGTGTCCCGCGAGATACACAGTGATGTTCACCAGTAAACAAAAAAAGTCCAGTTGTAAGATGAACAGCATGTGCACCGTGGCAACATGCGTGTGAGATGTTGGCCCACATATGTTTGTGATGGGCCATCAACACACGTGGCCATACATGGGACCCCATGGCACTGATAAGCTATCCACAGCCGTCAATATCTTGGCCAGGAAGCATGTTAACTGTCTGTCGCAGTGAACGCTTCTGATTTTATTTCTCGTTGTGTCTATATGATATTTGCCTGCTGAGACACCAGGTCTGAATTGTAAGAAGGAGAAGGATTAACAGGCTATAAGAAAAGTGAGGTTATGTATATATATATATATATATATATATATATATATATATATATATATATATATATATATATATATATATATATATATATATTTATCCCTGGGGATAGGGGAGAAAGAATACTTCCCACGTATTCCCTGCGTGTCGTAGAAGGCGACTAAAAGGGGAGGGAGCGGGTGGCTGGAAATCCTCCCCTCTCGTTTTTTTTTAATTTTCCAAAAGAAGGAACAGAGAAGGGGGCCAGGTGAGGATTTTCCCTCTAAGGCCCAGTCCTCTGTTCTTAACGCTACCTCGCAAATGCGGGAAATGGCGAATCGTATGAAAAAAAAAAAAAAAAAAAAAAAATATATATATATATATATATATATATATATATATATATATATATATATATATATATATATATATATATATATTACAAGCTTAAATTTCTTCTATAGATTGAAAAAAATGTTCAATAAACTGCTTAAGTATCTGTATTGTTGACTTTGCAGTCTGAGAGGGTCGTTTTCACTCACATTTTAAGAATTCGATTGGCCATACCAGTGAAGGAATGGACCCACACTATGATCACAACCCTCCAGTTTATCCTTCACGTTACTTATCTCACGTCTTATCTTCTGATTCGTATATCATCCGGAACGTTTAGACTCGCCAAGAGAGAAGAGTGTCTGCGGATTAATTTTAGAGTCAGAACTAATTGGACGATCGCTTGTAATCAATTTTCTCTCTTCCGCAGTATTTGTAATCGTAACCTCAGCTGCTACTTCAACGAACGCACGTAGTTCATTGGTAGCACCATTGGTAGGACTGGAAACTTGTAAGTGGAACCAGTCTTGCCTCTGGGCCATGAAGTAGGTGGGAGAGTAATTGCTAAAAACGTGTTTTGGTAAATGATAATTCTGATTACCTTATCTCTGATCTATATAGACTTTCTTTCCCCCGTTTCCTTGTGGTTTCATATATATATATATATATATATATATATATATATATATATATATATATATATATATATATATATATATATATATATATATATATATATATATATATATCCACGACTGACGATTTGCTTTGGTTTATTGTCTGTCTGTTGGGAGAGATACAGGGCGACTCCGTAGTTGTGGCCTGGTTAATAACGTCCTCTTAGCTTCCAAAGCACAGTCACCTGCAGAGGTTGTCCTCCACTCCTTGATAGCATCGTCGTAAAGGTGGCACCGTGTGTGCAAATACGCTCACACCTTATTCATCATGGGTGAAACAACTTGTTCTATATATATATATATATATATATATATATATATATATATATATATATATATATATATATATATATATATATATGGCTATCATATATGCGCTACTTTAGTTTCCAGCGCACCGTATGATACTTATGATGATGATGATGATCCTACTTCGATGAAATATGATGGATGAACGATGGTTATGCGACGTATAATGATATCATTTTGTTATAACAACTATAAGTGATATATAAGATGGACTAAGACGGTGCCACATTTACCCGGGGGTGGAGGAGAACTTCTACAAGCGAATGTACATAAATATTTGTAAATATGTACGATTTTGGCCATGGCTGTAAGCGTTTATGTGTTCGTCTGGGGATACACATAACATTCATGTGTTCCAACTATGTGTATGACCTATGTGAATATACGGAGTGGGAGCCTCGTATATGTGGGGACTCGTCAATTATCCCTGCTTTCTAGTCGTCTGGATCTCAAAGACCTGTCATGTTAACTTCGTTATGGCTTCTCAGATATGTATACTTACCTCACCCATCTCCCTCTGTACTTGTGTGTGTGTATATATATATATATATATATATATATATATATATATATATATATATATATATATATATATATATATATATATATATATTTATACGTGGGTGTATCTACATTTGCCTGTGTACTTAAAGTGTATGATTATGTGCGTGTGGGTGTTTTGCGTCCGTGTGAATGTGTGTATCTACGTACGTGGGTTGTATGTATGTACGTATGTAGCCCGTCTCGTCCTTCTTATTGTTATTACGCAAACGTTTCGAGTCAGTGATGAAACTTGAGTGGCAGGGTGCGACCTCCATGGCCCTCAGGCAGCTAGTGTTATTAAATGTATACCCTAAGGCTCCTCGCTCACGACGGGGGAGACGACCCACTTCGTCAGGTCAGGTCATGGCATATGCCAAGGTCATCGTCTTCTTTCTTGTCATAGACTTTCATCACGCTGGTATGTTTATCATTAAGTTTATCTGGTGGTAGTACAAAGCCTCGGTGTTCCTGGGAATCTTGCTATTTGCTTCAGAAATAAATTCGTTGACCTACATGGCGGTGGTCAAGTTGGATTCTTTTTGTGTGAGTGCGTGTGTTTATATCTGGTTCTATTACAGTGTTGTCTTTCGTCATTATTATTAAGTTAGTCATAGTAAGGTGTACAAATCATGTGTGTGTGTGTGTGTGTGTGTGTGTGTGTGTGTGTGTGTGTGTGTGTGTGCGTGTGTGTGTGTCTACTACTACTACTACTACTACTACTACTACTACTACTACTACTACCACTACTACTAATACTAATACTATTACCACCATCATAACAACCAACATATCTACCACCTCACTACAAACCACCATCAGTACTAACCTCCACCCATCTACTTATCTACCCACTCACACTCCTCCCCCACACACAGCGTCACTTGACAACAAACACCAGACCATTTTCCAAAGTGATCCGTCTCACTGAACGTATTAAACCATTTTCATAAAAAAAAAAAAAAATCACATTACTTGCGTCGAAAAATTCATGGCTTCTTCCCACAAGACTCCTGGTAACTAAACACAGCTCTGTGTAAGCTTTACTGAAGACCCTGTCTTCACATCATCTGCCTGACAGTGACGGGACACATTCCCACATCTAAAGTGACAGTTTTCGTAACAATAGACAGACGACAGTCGATGTGGCGGAAAAGATTATCGTCACATCTCAAACTTAACAGCTGGAGAATCCTGAGATCATATTTGACCTCCTGGAGAAATAAAAAGAATAAGTTTATGAGTAAAGAAAATGATCAAAATATTTCTGAGCATATTAGCTCCGTGCTGGCGTCTTACGATGCGCATTGGACCAAAGTATAACGAATTCCAGTGTACAGTAAGTAATTGGATATACATTGATATACAGAATATATACCATATGGTAGATCTAAATACTGTGATGATGAGCCAAAGCATTAACACAATTTTCTTTGTACAGTCATAGGCTGTCAAAATACATTACCACTATAAGCCTACAGGCTTCTCCATTGAACTCTAAATCTTCGTACACATCTACGAGACGTTCTACAGAAACGCTCGTATAGACGACACCTCAAGGCATGGCTCAGTCCTCTTATACTACTCCTCTCCTACATTACTACAAGATCCTTACTCTACCTCACGCCTTATACAGCAACGGTTACATTATACTCTGCACTCATGCAAGACTAATATAATATACCTCTAGTACCTTTAGAGTTCTGTTGATTCACCTGCTGTACCCATTAAACATCAATAAAATTTCCATAACTTCCCAAAGCACCTTTACGGTAAATACCACCTTGTACCCTCAAAGTTCCCATGTATCCCATGTACTCGTATGGTACAGAAAGTGTCTATAGTAAACCCTTAAACTCAGATAGACTTTTAAAACATCAGCCTTGGATTAAATTCAAGGCTCATAAGCCTCTGTTCATGCCCCATGTTCCTAGTGGTGTTTTCGTTCACGTACGTGGAAGTGGTAGAGAACACCTGACATTTTTACGACCACCTTAAAAAGCACGTAGAAGGCAGGCTACATTGTGGTCGAAGTTGAAACCCTTTGCCGAGTTCTTCCCCTCCCAAAATGATAAAAAAAGAAAGGGGACAAAATACTTGAAAACGTTTGGGAATGTTGAATGTCGATATCATATACAATTACGTCAGTCAGGGAGAAATATTATACCAGTAATGACGTGGGGAAAATCTTCTGTTGGAACGAAGACATCTTAAAATATCAGATACGCAACCTTGAAAAAGATATACTAATGACATAAATGAAGTCTTACTCGTTTTGGCTATGTTGATTACATTCCGTAGCGAGTGTTGTGCGAGTAATGATATTATCATGGAGAGGGAAGGACACTGGGGTAAGTTATACAAGGCAGAAACTAAGATGATAAGAACGAACGGAGATCACTGATAAGAAAGCTGGTGACTGACAGACTTTCATACGTCCTTCTGGCATCTGGCAAAAATAGGGTAAAAAAAAAAAAAGGCATATATAGCAATAGGGACATTTTTCCCCAAGACATTTTCAATTCAAACCTGGACGAGACTGAAAGATTAACTTTCACGAATGCAAATTAGTGATACGCTTTAATCCCGTGATGACTAACGATGATAAGTACTTATCAGAAAAAAAAATAAGTAACTTCTGCTACATATATGATATATATGTCGAGTTCAGTCGAGGTGAGTTTTCCCTAATATCCGTTTTCTTTTACTTTCGTACTGTATCGTAGCTAAAACGAAACATCTCTTCATCATTAATGAACAAACAACACCTTTTTATCAAAATGCCAACGCGTATCACTTCTTAGCTTAACTAGATCAGAGATATCCACCGACAAGAATTCTGAGCAGGGTAAACGTATGCAAATTATAATTAACAGGTTCGTAAGTTGGACCTCAGGCCATTATTATGCACAGGAGTTGTGGGTCTCAACATATCTTGATTCCCTCCATTATCATATGTTTTTTTGCGCTTGATTCACCACATGTAAATGGGAATAGAGGTGTTGTGAGATAGATGTATAGATAAAAAGGTAATACATAAAGTAGAGTCAAAGAAACATATGAGTAGAATTGAATAATAGATTATTTTTCGAGTCTTTAATCAACTTTAGGTATGACTTAACAAAGCATCTGGCTTTTTATATTTATGTTTATATCTTACATTCAAACCGTATTTTTCAAGTCTCTAACCTCATGTAAGTGACGATAACTTGAAGTTGATTAAGACAATATTAAACCTGCTTCTTTTTTTCCTCCCCTCAAGTATTTCTTGATATCATTCTAATGAGCGTAATTCGAGCAAAATGATTTTGTGGATATTAAAATCTTGCTCGTCGTATCAGGAGCAAAATCGTCACGTAATCACTTTTTCTCTGCCTCACAAATAATGACAGTTTACGAGATTATAATGAAAAAAAAAAGTTTCTTTATAATTCTGCAGAAGTATATCTTTCTCGGCATAATTTAGCTGCGAAGGATGAGATATATCTGAAACTTTAATTGCTTATCCACCAATCATGAACTAAGAGACGTGTGAGATTGTGTAAAAAGTTGAAGACTGGAATTAAATTTACTGGGGAAACTTTTATACTCGTCAGTGAAATATGTAACATCAGAGATACAAGAAGCGATTTGGCGTAACTGTCTTACTCAAGATTTTTTATTTTATTTTAATTTTTTCTTTATTTCTTTTTTTTCGTGGTCTTCGACATTTGTGAAGACACTTTTAGTAACGTAGGTAAATTGGGGTTAGAAGAGGTCATTGATCCCACACTTATTATTACATGGTCTGCTGGGGATTGTGGTCGGTTTTTGTCTCCATCTACGTTAAAGCTAATAGATCGATTTATGAAGTTATCTTAAAGGGTTGATTGAGAGAAAATAGATTGATAATTTCCGGTGTCACAATACTAAAAAAAAAGAAATAGGGTTTATGAATAGCTATGTTCTAGTTGTAAACTGTAATACA
The DNA here is from genome assembly GCF_036320965.1 of Panulirus ornatus. Lineage (NCBI taxonomy): Eukaryota > Metazoa > Arthropoda > Malacostraca > Decapoda > Palinuridae > Panulirus > Panulirus ornatus. Next base: position 7,612,538 of record NC_092265.1, read on the forward strand.
CATTTGATAAATCAATATTGGGTTATATCTATGTCATCTCTATAACTTGTAAATTCTAAGTTAGAAAAATTGATTGTAATCAATTCACCAACTTTTTTTTTTAAGCATTTTTTTTTCTACAAGGAAGGGGACGGTGTTTCACTGCCAAGGAAAGCTACGTCTGTGTATCACTGTTTGTAGATGATACGTTTCACTGCTTCATGTTCGAGTATCACGTCTATTGTTTTAATTCTTTGCATTACGTCTTTAATTATTATCTGTTTTATCTTTGTAATTACGAATGATTATTTTTTAGTTTTGATATAGTGTCATTTTTGTTTGTTATTTAGTAAACTTATTTCTTCGTGTTTTCTGTTATATTTCATAGTTACTGTGTTTTCTGTTATATTTTTCTATTATTTTGCTTTTGTTTTTCTTTATCTTATTCATGTGCATCTGTTTTTTGACTTTGTATGCTTGATTTCATTACGATTCTGGGCGTCTTAATTTGAGATTAGTTACCCATCACAAATATGGTTGAGGCGATCGTATCTTGCAGTAAACATTATTAACAAAACAAACCTTTTTGTTTGCCACTAACTTTGATACACTCTATTTCTAAAGTATTAATTATTCTAATTTTATAGAATCAAATCACTTGCGAGAGAGCTGAAAAGAAATTGCATCGATGAAAAAAGCTCTGATTTATTCACCGTTAATTGTATGAATATACCACGAAAATCAAATGGGATTTCTTTTTCTTAAAACTTAGATATGAATCATTGACCGATATACATTTACAGTGAACTATATTAATGAGATTCTTGATGTTCTACGTAAACACAGAAGAAGTAGTATTCATCAAATGTACTTCAAGCCATTCTCTTTACGTTTTCCTTTGCAAGTTACCAGCTTTCCCGTGAGATGGCGATGGCGTCAATGTTTGCCTACGTCTCTTCGTACATACAGGTAAAGTCGGCGAGTGGCTTTTCTTAAATAATATTGTTCTTCTGCTTTGTTTTGGTCTCGACCCAGAGCACTGACGATTGTCTTTTTGTATTTGTGTAGTGGAGATTTTTTACTCGTTCTAGCGCAGTGTTAACTTAGTGTTTCGTTGTGAAGACTCATGAAATATCAGTGGAACACTAGAATAATGGTTGATAATCCTAAAGAGTCTCCTACGGACGTACTGACAGTTGAAATATGGTAGACATTCGGTTGTTGACATTGCCATCCCAACTGTTCGTTACAACAGGGGGAGATAACGGTGGCCAGAAATCTTCCTGTTTGTATCTGTTGGGATAAAGAAGTCGTCATGCTAAAGGATGTTGCATGACCTTGACAGGGTAAGGGATTTTATGTTGAAATTGTATAGACTTGTTCGGTGCTTACGGACCATCGCCCAATGACAGTTAGTTCCCTTATCATTCATCCTCAGCCTTTTTATTGATACTTTAATTTTTGTTGGGTGTTTTAATAAATTTTCATGTGATCTATACACACTATAAAGGAGTAGTTATGTTTTATGTAGCTGTTCTAGATTTTTTTTGCAAGTGAATGCTGAGATCTTATTTTCACGTAATTCCATTTAGAAATGTGTTTAAATGACGCTTTGAATGAGCCTTACGGGATCATTTTGTTGAAATATTAAAGGGCATTTTTATTCCAGTTATTACTTATCGTAGTGGATGAATGTGTAATCATGTTTGCCGATGGTTCGTAGCACACTTAGACCGCGGTAGGGGCAAGGCTTAGGATCCTGAGTGTGTTAAGTTGATTTATATTAAGGAATGTGTGGTTTTGGCTAGGCTCAGACCCTTGGAACCGGTGGCCTGTTAGTTATTTATTCACTTTAGAGCCCGGAACGGAGTGATAAAGGTTAGTTATTACGTTTTTATCATGGGAATTATGATTTTGAATTTAATTTGACAGCCATTGTACATGTTGCCAGATTAAGGGTTGTTTTGAGTTAGAAGCAAACTGTTTGGCAAGTGATATGAGGAGGATGCAGACACAAGGTATGTTTACAGGATAATGAGTGAGGAAATTTTGTAATACGATAAGAAGTGATGTAAATGACTTGGTGAATAATACAGTAAGGCAAAGATTTATGTATTGATGGAGTAGGATAAGTGACGGTCGGTTGTACATGTATGCATGTTATACGTAGTGTAGTGCAATAAGGGACAGACACATGAAAGATCAGTGTATACATGGGGGTAAAGTTTATATTATAGTAAAGGAAATTACCGCGAAAGGTAAATTTATACGTTGCTGGTATGTCATACAGTAAAGGTGTTGTAAAGGAGTGTTGTAAAGTTTAATAGGACGAGCTGTGTCTGAGGCAAAAATATAAAATGAAAAAGGAAGAGGAAATTGGATGCGTTTAGGACGGTGAGGAAAAGTCGGGTTACAATATCAAAAATCTAAATTTTCTTAAGAACTAAGACTCTTTTCGGACCCACGAACCATTTAACGGGCTTAATTAGGAATAAAAAAAAAAAGATTAGCCATGGTATGATATTTACTTTGTGTTTTTTTATATTCGAATTTTGTTATATATTTATTTTTCTTATTTGTCTGGTGCTTACGAGTATAATAGAATAACCACGAGTATTATTTCTAGTTCGTTTATTATCGTTAATGATATATCGTTCGTGTAGTAGAACTGGATAACCTTCTTCATATGGGTTTGTGGTGTATGTTCTATGCGCATGTGAATTTAGTGCGCATGAGTTGTGTTGTTTGCCTGCGATTCTTTTAATGCACCCATGCGCATCCCTGTGTGCATTACCTGTGCTTGTGAACACACACACACACACACAGCTGTGTCAATATTGTGTTGAGCTGGAAAAGAAAATATTGTTTTTACCCGTACGTTCCCTTGTAATCCAATACGTGTGTCCATGTCTTATGTCCTTATACCCACGGGTCATCTTTCCCCATATGGAAACGTTTGCATAACCCGTAAATGGTATATATATATATATATATATATATATATATATATATATATATATATATATATATATATATATATATATGGTATTTTTCTCATTAGCCACGAAACTAGCACAGTGCACCAGACCTGCATCCGCCATCACAGCACAGCTGTGGGTTGATTAACATATAAATGATGTTTATGAATTGAACACCAGGGATTTTCAACCGAGAGAAACTTTTCTCCCCCCCCCCCTTTTTTTTTTTCCCTCCCTTCGCCAGTCCTTTGTATTTCTCTTGACTTTCAAAAATCCCTGACACACCCACACAAGCATTTACACACACACACGCACACACACACACACACACCAGATCAATCATTATGACGTCCATTATATATACAGTTTTGGAGGGGGGTTTGGATTACCCAATGGTGCGAAAGAAAAAGGAAAAATGGTTATTGCCAAGAGCCAGCAGACTCGTAAGTGCTCTCTGTTGGGAGGAAGGGAAAGGGTGGGTGTTGGGCGGACTAAGGGTAGGTAGGTGGGTTAGTAGGTGGGGGATTTACTGGTGATTAGCCACTGGTGGATTTATTTGGAGGTGGTGGGGCACGGGGTGGGGTGGGGGGGGTGGAGTTTGATTAAGGCGTGGTCCTCGAATCCAGGGTGTGTGTAGGCAAAGGGGGAAAAGGAGGAGGATGGGGTTGGGTTGGAGGGTAGTGAGGGTGGAGAAGGAAGGGGGAGGGTGGTTGAAGGGTCGAGGGAGGTCACGAGTAGTATGAAAGGAAGGTGTCAGAGGTCAAAAGGGAGGTTGGACGAAAGGTTGGAGCGTGGCAAGAGAGAATGTATCAGGGAGAAGTAAGGTTTTCAAGGGTGGCAGGGAGGTAGTATGAGGAGAAGGAAGAAGGTCTTAAGGGTGGTAGGGAGGTAGTATGAAGGAGATGGAAGGTTTTTAGGAGTGATAGGGAGGTTGTTTCGGACATGAAGGGTTTTAAGGTTAGATTGGGAGAACTATATATGCTTATACACCCATATCCAAACACATTTTTACGCCCGCTTACACACACACACACACACACACACACACACACACACACACACACACACACACAACAGCCCACCTCACCCCCCCCACCACCGCTTACAGAAAGACACACTCACGTTCCAGCGTTCGTCAACACATACCTGGTTACTGCTGAACCTAAGCAGGACGCCCAGGTAATGAAGATGATACACAGTGAAATGAGGCCACATTATGGCGGGGGGGGGGGGGGGGGGGTGGAGTGGGAGTGGGAGTCATTAAAGAAATATCCCCAGCCGGAGGGAGTGACGTAGGAGTGGCTGTAGTACCACATCTCTTACCCAGAAAACCACACTGGAAAAACGGGTTGGGTAAATTACACACACACACACACACACACACACACACACACACACACACACACACACACACACAGAGTGGTGAATGTCCGAATTGAATCTTGAATACAAGGGTGAGAGGAATATTCCTCTCTCTCTCTCTCTCTCTCTCTCTCTCTCTCTCTCTCTCTCTCTCTCCCTCTCCTCCTCCTCCACATCAGAAATGTTCTCAGACATATATTTAACCCAAATTAGAATACGAGGCGGCGGTTTAGACCGACCCATTCAGAGAGAGAGAGAGAGAGAGAGAGAGAGAGAGAGAGAGAGAGAAGAGAGAGAGAGAGAGAAGCCATGTAAACCATTCTGAGAAGGAATCCTAGATGGAGAGGGGTGGGAGGGAGGGTGGGGTTGGGAAAGGCAATAAAAGTTGTACCTGAATTAAAGGAGTTAAGCTACGTGGAAAGGTCAGCAGCCATGGACCATACCTACACTAGGGGTGAGGTTGGGGAAGAGAGACAGGAGAGAGAGAGAGAGAGGGTGGGTGGGTGGTTTATTACTGTGGACTGCAGTTCCACAGCTGGAGCTGATGAGTGAGGGTTGTATGAAGCAGTTCCACAGCTGGAGCTGATGAGGGAGTGGTGTATGAAGTAGTTCCACAGCTGGAGCTGATGAGGAAGGGTTGTATGAAGCAGTTCCACAGCTGGAGATGATGAGGGAAGGGTGTATGAAGCAGTTCCTTTGGGAGTTGGGTACCGTTTTTGGTGCACGAGTTGAAGTGAAAAAGTATAACAGGCAAATGAGTAAGGCGAGAGAATCAGGAACAGATAAATGAGTAAGGCGAGAGTGTCAGGAACGGATAAATGAGTAAGGCGAGAGAGTCAGGAACGTATGTGAGGTAATTGAACGAGTAATGGATGAGGAGGGGTTAATGGAAATTCAAAAGAGAATGTAAAATGAGAACAAAAGATAATAGTGAAGAGACGTATAATATGGAGCCGAGAAATATAACATAGAGGAAGGAACGAAGCGTAAATGTAATATGTCTGCCTGTACAAGGAGGGAAGCATAGAATGACTTAAGACTCGAGCATTATATTGTTATCATGGCTGTGGACACCATCATGCTGGCTCTATCAAAACATCATTCCTGTGGTCTATATTGGGTTTTACGATTCATTTATTCTTCATCTTTCCTTGTCATTGTTTGTCGGTTTTTACATCTTTCTTTTTGCGCCTTTGCTCTTTCTTATCAGCTTTCTTTTTGCGTCTTTGCTCTTTCTTATCAGCTTTCTTTTTCTTCTGTCATTTGTTTCTCATATTTCTATCTTTTTTTTGTGTGTGTGTGTTTTCGGTACATTGTGTCTGCGATTCAATAACCGCTTTTTTGCTTCCAAACTTGATAATGGCTATTGTGATTAGTTCATGATTTTTACATGATCGTAATACCTTGTCATTCCTCGCCTTCTCTCACAAGTTATAACATCCGTGTGTTTATAATCCGTGTGTTTTGTAATGTACGTGGTTCCGCTTAACGCGGGGCTACACGGAATATGTTCCTTCTCCCATGGAACTGCAAAATAGATTCAGTCTATGTAACCTTCCTAGAGTGAACACCTTCCCACGCACCACCTTCCCCTAGTTAGGCTAGTATCTTCCTCATTTAGTCAGCACCTTCCAAGTTAGCTTTAGCATCATCCTAGTTACGTCACCATCTTCCTCATTGATTTACCACCTTCCAAGTTAGGTATCACCTTCCTAGTTACGGAGCATCTTTCTAATATGATCCTCTCCCAAGGTAAGTGACAGGGCCTGCTTCAGGTCCTCCATAGATGTCAGAGGTTCAGCCACGACACATGTTCTAGACTGATATGAATATGTTCTAGGTTCTTTGTTATGATGAACCACTTTGGACGTAAATGCAGGCGTCAAATTCGTCCAGAAAATATAAACTGGAAGTAGAGTCTGCACTACACAAGCAAACACTTCACTCGTGTTCTTTGGCTGTGTCACTGTCCCTTGACCACATAAATGACCCTTGACTGCGCCAGTGTCACTTGGCAGTGTCACGTCACTAGGACGTGTGAGTGGTTTAGATCGGATGGGGGCGCGCGCGCGCGTTTTTGACAGGAGTTGTTATGTAGGGTAGTTAGTTCCTCCTGGAAGGTGACAGGGACGAGGGGAAGTGGTATGGGGTGCTCTGTTAATGGGCGCCAGGAGTGGTTTTAGGTGAATTGGAGGTCCTCAACACATGGGGTTATGGGTTAGGTCAATGGGGTGGTGCTTGGTGAGGTTGGGAGGTCCTCAATACATGGGGTTATGGGTTAGGTCAATGGGGTGGTGCTTGGTGAGGTTGGGAGGTCCCTCGGGCAGCAGATGGATGGGGAGTAGGGGGGTGTCAATGTTGAAGTGCTTGGTGAGGTTAGGAGTCCTCTGTCAGGCGGGGGCGGGGGCGGGGGCGGGGGGGGGCGGGGTTGGTGCTTGGTGAGGCGTGGTCTTGAACCATCAAGGTCATGAGGTCTGGAGCACGCTCACGGCTGCTGGCCATTGTTCATCACATCTCCAGGATATACGAATCAAGAGCCATGATACTCTCTCTCTCTCTCTCTCTCTCTCTCTCTCTCTCTCTCTCTCTCTCTCTCTCTCTCTCTCTCTCTGTCTCCTATATATGTATATATATATATATATATATATATATATATATATATATATATATATATATATATATATATATATATATACACACGAGATGATTATTGTTGCTCTTCGTGCCCATCACTGTTCAAGTTCCCTTTCGCTGCATCGCACCAAGACACTAGCAGTTGAGCTAAAGCTTAAATTATATCAAGATTCTTAATCTTCTGTTCAAGAGCTTCTCCAGTTGTCTTACACGTCCACCGCAATGGCAACGTTGTGGCTCCCTGATCATTCTCCTTTTAAAGTACTAGCCGCTGTGGAGTTTGAATAGATTATGTGTTCGCATCCCATTCAGCGATATATTTACGTATAATAAATACAGGTATGTGCATACTGCACACATCTGGTCGGATCTCTCGATACCGTTGACCGTGGATTATTCTAACCAACCAGAAAGGGAATTTGTATGGAACATTCTGTTCTTCAACGATGGGAAGAAAGTAGTATATACTGTTACTCATAAACCAAAACGGTATTTCTTTCCGAGAGTATTAATGACAAAAAGCTATAGTGTTTTCCTTATGGGGAAGTCTTGGAGCGAATAATGGTATATTCTTCTTCTTGCCATTTTGAAAAATATGTCTCCTTCGTCTTTTGTCTTCCGGACCTCACGTCCAAGCCGGAGGTCATGCAATAGTGCTGACCATACTCCCTCAGGTATCATGAAGTGTTTTTGAAACAGTTTGAGGATGAAGCCTCCTTAGAACGACCCTGACGATCCTTGAGGAGCGTTGGTATGACCTCGTTGCGGTGGGATGACCTCGTTGCGTTGGGATGACCTCGTTGCGCTGATCCTCAAGGTAGTTCGGTCATAGGTCGCAACCACCATGTAGAAGGAATCGTACCTTCGTGTTCGAGGGGTCGTTCAAATGAATCACCAGGATATCTCTTGTAGCTACGAGGACCTGTGTGGCTGGTGGTGTGTGTGTGTTGGTGTTCATGAGTAACTAGCTCTCGAGTGGAGAGGCTTCTTGTACGCGTTGTGATTTTTTACTCCTGTGGTAACCGAGTGTTCCAGACGAAGGAACTGTGCAGTTGCGCATGAAGCTGGTCTAGATAAATCACTCACAGCCTTACATTTATGACTGCTAGACCTCGAGTACTTTCGACCTGAAAAGGAGAGAAAATGTAATATCAATGTTAAGCGATTTTATTCGCTTCTTATGACATTATTGCTTCTCTTGAGTACCTGTATGAACGACTTGTAAAGAATCGCAATGAAACGAATTTCATCACGGGTAAAAAAGTTGAAGATATAGATGGGTCATAATTTTTGGAGGAGGAGGAGGAAGAGGAGGAGGAGGAGGAGGAGGAGGAGGAGGTCGTGTTTTTTTTTTTTTTATGTTATTACGTTTGCCAAGAATGCATTGTTGTCATGGTTGTGGTTCCATTAGCTATTACGATGAACAAGAGCGGAGGAGAGACGCGGTTATTTAAATTCTTCATTGATGTGTGCACACGGTAATATAAATTCTTTATTCATATATTATACCTTGGTAATATAAATTCTTTATTCATATGTTATGCCTTGGCAATATAAATTCTTTATTTATGTATATGCCTTTTGTTTCGCTAATCATTTTGGTGATTTTCATTATGAATTAAAGGACAGTTGCACTGATGCTCGCCTGAATTAAAGGACAGTTGCACTGATGCTCGCCTGAATTTTAACATCAAATGATTCTGTGTAATGAGAAAGGGAAGCCATTTTGGTCACTCAGCCTCATGATGATCACTGATAAAGATATTCCTATTTTTTTATCTTTTTATATCATCCCCCCACCGCTCGTAACACTGACACGGGGTATTCAGCGGTAGCAACATTGTGGGGCTCATTTGCTCGAAATTGCTTGTTTGAATTACTCCACACAAGTTGAGTGGAACGAACGTGCCGTCAGCTGTTCTCAGCTCTGACCGCAGACCAGTTGATTGTGGCGATTGTAAGGAGGTCGTCAGATAAAAGGGGACAGAAAGTAAGAAAGGTCCGGTATTTCCCGGGTGTTGAACTTTTGTTTTAAAAGGTCCTGAGGCGGAATACAATACCGTGTCCAGAGGAGGGGTTATATAGTGTATTATACACGATGCTGTATTTCATACATCGCATTACGTTTCGCGGGTGACCAGTGATTGGGTTCTGGTTTTTTCTGTTGAGGCTGGCGATGTTGCACACATCAAGGGTGATGTTGCATGCTGGGGTGTCGATGTTGTGATGGCGATGTTAAGGTGACGAATTCGACCAAGGTCATGGTAGATGTTGAGCTGAAGCTGTGACGATTTTGTGTGTGTGTTGTGGTGGTGGTATGTGAGGATAGTGATGTGATGTGTAAGCTTGGAGGGTGATGGATGTACGTACGTTAGGATAGTGAGCGTAGAGTGAACAAGTGACAGTTCATGATAGTGACTGTAGACAAGATCAAATATGTTACTTCCCACACCATATACTCTTAAGATCTTCCACAAAGATCTCTATCAACCCTATCATATGTAGTCTAGCGATGACATTAGACCCAAATTATTATAACTGTAGGTGTAATAAGAAATGGTTACATTATAAATGTGATGACGAAGGATTGCATTAATACGGCAATACAAACAGAATGTATAATAAGTAACGGTCAATATAGTATTTATGGTAACAGGAACAAAGCAAGAAACAAAACACGATCACAAACAAAGGGACTGATTGTTTGGACTATATAGAGACGAACATACATTGATGACTTCAGCTAAAAGGGTCAAGTGACTTGAAATAATCTGAGTAATGGAGGAGAAAATACCTAGGTAACTTTAGAAGGCCCAGTACATAAAGGAGAACTTTTAATCATGTGTCTATGTTTATGATAATTTCTTTCTTTTCTTTTTACTTTTCTCCTGTTATATACTTTTTAAGTTAAAGTATACTTCATTGAGAATATAGATATCCAAGCGAATGTCTTCACATATACGTATAACAGCTTTTTTTTATTTTTTTCCTTGCGTGGTAAGATGTCGGGTCAGGTGCACTGGACACAGTGGTGGCTCCTTCCAACACCCGTGGTGACGGAGCTGCTTGTGTTCACAGCCTCAGTGACCTTGCCATTCACGACATATATAGGCGAAACGTTGTTCCCCCACCACCACCCTCACCAGATTAAAGGGAGTTGGAGGATAGAATGCAAGGAATGGCTAAAGGGAAATGAAGAAGGAGAAGGGTATCAGAATAGCTCGTGTCAGTAAGGGAACAAGTGGAGACGCCAGGAGAATGACTGGGTCGAAACAAGGGAAGGAGTATTGGAAATATTGTCAATGCTCTTAAGGATACGTTGTAAAAAGACCATCAGCAATGTTGACTGTTCTCAGTGTCCGTCATTGCATGCAGATCCTACTGTAAAGGGTAATGGTGAGTTGTGGTGCAATCTGGGACGAGCTAAGTGAATGCTTTGCCAGTTTTACGATGGACGGGTTCGAATATTAAAGGATGAGTGATTTTGGCAATTGAACTTATAGACGTGGGTCACTGGGATCTCTGTTGTACATGAACTTGATGTACAGTCTGCCTAGACTCTTGCTGGAAAAGGTGTGGTGGTCCGAAATACTTGGTTAAAAAGGTGCATACAAGAGTGTGTACGTGAGTGAGGGGGAGTTGGGTGTCTGCTGGCATTACCAGCTGAAGTGCAACTTGACAGACGTACGAAGGAGAGATTGTTGAATGTGATCGTGCTGAGAAGGGTTGCATTTGTAACGTCAATATCATATGGTCGAGACGAGTGTGAAAGTTAGGAGTGTAGTTTACGAAAGGTGGAAACCACATGCTTGAGGATATCCTATGGTGTGGGGCGGGATGATTGCATACGCTAATACACTGTCGTAGAAAGAGTTGGTTCGTTAACGTGGTTTGATGAAGAGGGTCGACCCGGATGTGCTGAACTGTATCAAAGATATGGAGAGGTTGAGGCAAGAACGACTATGAAGATGTGTATATTAGTAGAGGGAGCGACAGTGAGGGGGAGACCGAGAAGGAGTTAAAAGGGTGGAGTGAAGAAGGCTTTAGGGTATTTGAGTTTGAAAATTCAGAAGGGCGAAGGTCTTGGATTGAGGGAAATGAATGTTGTGGTTGTGGTATATGAGGGGCCGACGTGCAGTCAGTGGGTTGAACCAGGACATATGAAGCGGCCGATGGAAACACTGGGGTAGTTTCGAGACTAAATAATGCGTTTTGGCTACGGTACATTTAACATAACAGCTGGAGGGTTGAATGTGTTCTAATAGGGCTATTACTCTTTTGTTCATGATGCTAATCTCGCTAAAGCAGAAGAGACAATGAAATATATATATGTATATATATATATATATATATATATATATATATATATATATATATATATATATATATATATATATATATATACTGGCAGTGTTATCAGTGATATATAGCTTAAGATAATGTAATCAGTGATGTCAGTGATTTACATTTGCTTTTATCATCAAGAAAACGAAATTTTCTGCAACTGGCTTCAGGAAACAGAGTCAGGTTCATTTTCAAAATGAAATATATATAACTTACGGAAACTGTGTATGGTGGGAGGACATAGACTATGCTTTCAAACACCTTAGTATTTATCTGATTCTTTTTTTTTTTTATTCTTTCGGCAGACTGAATCATGCATTATGATGTACTCGAACACACTCACCACGCGTTGTACATATGCATTCCCCTTGTGGCTAACTCTGGACCCGCGAACATCTACATTCTCGCGCACTTGGGGCATCATCTGTGACTGCCATGTTGTTATCAGTGTTTGCGGCGATATAACTTGATCACTGCTGGCCGCAGGTAGGGGCGGACTGCCGCAGCCTCAATTATCATCTTTCACTGTCCACTCTCACTGCACAGTGGCTCACTCACTGCAAGAAGGAGCCGGGCATTCCAGCTTTCCTTCGCGTAACTCGGAACGGGTTCCGAGGAATCCATTCTTTTACCCTTTGGTGTCGTTTTTTCCCTGAGTTCCTTTAGGAAAAATGATAATGTAAGTGTAGTTGCTGTAGTTTCTTGCGTGGCTGCAAGCGCTCGTGTGCATATCTTCAAGGGCTTGATGGTGGTTGAGGTGACAGTGACTTCTCTATTTGGACGAGCAGGTTATAACTCCAACGACCAGCACCTGGCTAAAGGTGTCATGGCGACTGTCGAGCGCCCATTCCTCCACTATAAACCCTGTGATGATTGACTCCGGAAACACTGTTATCAAGGCGAATTGAAGGCCTTTAGAGAGGGATCGGTGGGTTAACTTAATGGTACTCTACTTTCAGTTGCATTCTTCTGACACCACTAGTATCACACTAACCGTTTCTGTCTCTAGCATCTTCACCCCTCCACAAAAAAATCCCCCTCTTTTCTCCTTAATATTTGACGCCAGTTCTTCCTCTATCAACACTAGTTAAGGAAGTAGAACTCCTCCTCTCAGCCTCGGTCGATGACATACGACCTCTGCAACACACAACATGGTCGTTGGCTACATTCATTTCGTCTGCGTGTGGAAAGCAAACTTTAGATTTTTTTTTCCCTCGTACGCCCCTGTTATCTTAGGCGCTTGTCTACCTATTTTCGCGATACTTGGAAAGGATAAGAGCCTTAGGCATTGTTATCTGATACCTGATGTTATTTGGTCATTCGACTTATCAGTAAAAACAGGTCTTTGGGGAAAGTGAGAGCACAACGAATCACGTCTAAACTTCTTAGAATTTCTGTCCTGCCTCATCGAAATTGAGAAGAATCTTTTATGTAGTCTTAAAAGACTCTGGAAAACTGGATATATTTACGGGTTATGTATTGGAAAGCTAGATATATATACGGGTTATATACATAACAATTCGTAAGCTACCCACACGAAACATTCTGAAAGCCTTTACGCCACGCATTTTGGAAAATGAACTGGTCAGGTTACGTACGTGTAAACAGCTGTGAATTGTACCCTAAGCTGACAAGTGCCTCCTGACATCCCCGTCAGGCCGGTTCACAGCTTTCTAAGTCACTCCGAAATGAACTTGAGATTATTATTATTATCATACGCACGGAACCTCTCGTCATGTCGCATATCGTGAGCAACGCCTGGAAAACCCAGCCATGTTAGATAAACAGTGTCGCATCATCGTAAAAAAAAATATCCCAACGAAACGAAGATCTTTCTGCATGCAGTCTCACAAGCCGTACCATAAATATAAATTATTTACCGTGGGGATTAAATAAGCTTTGGGTAAGGCAGGTGACCCGTTTTCTAAAGCGCTTATACCTTTCTGTGGCCCGTGATCTGTGATGAACTGACCGTGCAAACACACAACACGGGCCTCCGTGGTGTAGTGCTTAGCATTACTGACCATGAGTCAGCACGGGCTGCACGGGTTCGAGTCCTTTGCGTGGCAGTTAGCCCAAACCCATCCCTGCCACTCGATTAATGGGAACCCGGCTTAGACTGTGTGTGTGTGTGTGTGTGTGTGTGTGTGTGTGTGCATGGGGGTAAAGACATAATCCATATATACAAGGTTAAGGGACGGGGTCACATGGGTGTAAAACTCTCTCACCCTGACACATGAATAGTGATCACACACTCACACACTCTCTCTCTCTCTCTCTCTCTCTCTCTCTCTCTCTCTCTCTCTCTCTCCACTTCCGTAGGGGGTCCTAAATTGGCACGTATATCTGCATCTTAATTTCTCGCTTAAAACGAGATGGACGGGAGGGTCAGATTACCTCTCCATATACGGAGGGATGTAGATCTACTGTGTGTCGAGGGGGGAAAGGAAGGAGGGAGGGAGGCTGGCTGGCTGGTCCCTTTTCCTTTTTTATACCTTTTCTATCTTTTTTTTTGCGACGGTATAGCACTGGAGGGGTCAATATAGAGCGATCACGCAAGGTAAAGCGTGGTGAAAGGATGACCAGCGGGTGATTGACTTGCGATGGCCTTAAATGTGTCGATTTATTCGCCACACCCCATCATGTATAGCGATGGCTTCATCGTGAAGAACGGTATATATAGTCGTCATGAACAACGGTATATATATTCGTCTTGGACAACAGTATATTCGTCATGAACAACGGGATATGTTTATTCATCTTGGACAACAGTATATTCATGAACAACGGTATATATTCGTCTTGGACAACGGTATATTGGTCATGAACAACGGTGTATATTCATCTTGGACAACAGTATATTCGTCATGAACAACGGTATATATTCATTCATCTTGCACAACAGTATATTCATGAACAACGGTATATATTCGTCTTGGACAACGGTATATTCATCATGAACAGCGGTATATATTCGTCTTGGACAACGGTATATTCATAATGAACAACGATGTATATTCATCTTGGACAACAGTATATTCATCATGAACAACGGTATATATTCGTCTTGGACAACGGTATATTCATAATGAACAACGGTGTATATTCATCCTGGACAACAGTATATTCATCATGAACAACGGTATATATTTATTCATCTTGTACAACTGTATATGCATCATGAACAACGGTAGATTCATTATCAACAACAAGAAATGATGCATTTGTTTTGAGAAATAAGGGAAAGCAAGAGAACAAGAATATGAGATTGGTCTTACTAAAGTCGTAGAAAATATAAAATTACTTAGCAGAAAATAAGAGAGAACTACTTGAAATGCTAACGGACTCATATAATTTTTGTTTTTAGTATAAAAAGTAAAGTAATATCGTGGTTGAAGAGATGCTTCACAGGTGTAACGAAAACCATTACAGATGTTTTAAGTAATACTTATACCGGCGCACTTAAGAACAATGGACCAAATCTAATTTAAGATCGCCACCTGGGGGCCAGGTGGAATGGCGTCTGTTGTCATGTATCAGACGAGGAAAGTTGAGGACGAACGACATGTTGAGCCAGAGGAGTGCGGGTTTGAGGAGACTTCTTGCCTTATATCAACACCGTGTGACCAGATAGAAGACTTCTTTTGTTTTACGTCAGCTGAGACGACACGGGCATGTGAATGCTCTAATGAAGGCCGTTTCATTGGAGCTCTCTCTCTCTCTCTCTCTCTCTCTCTCTCTCTCTCTCTCTCTCTCTCTCTCTCTCTCTCTCTCTCTCTCTCTCTCTCTCTCTCCCTCTCTAGTAGCTTAAGCGAGGTACCTGTTTTATCTACCGATCTCGTAGGGGAGGATGAACAGCTGGGTGAACCGTGGACTGACTGCCGCGACCAGGATTCGAACCTATGTGGCCTCGACCCCGGGCGACCCATGAACGCGTGACGATTAGCTACACAAACCGCTACTTGGCGGAGGCCCTTATGGCGTAGTGTCACGTTGTGAAAGCCAAGAAGGCTGCAGAATACAGAGAAAACATTGCGTGTAATCAGCTTAAGGGAGTTTGGAATATAGCACCTTGTTGCGTCATATCTAACTAGATGTGTCTGGAACAAATGGCCATTTTTTTATGTGATTCAGTTTACGAGAATCTTAGATAAAGAGACTCATTATGTTTTTGTCAAGATATGAATCCTAGAATGGAGGGGTCTTTTGTTCTGTATGAACCAACGCGAGTGTGTGTGACTCGTTTGGGGCATCTTACGTCAATTAGAGCGTTACGTCATACGAGCCAATCAGAGTCGAGAATAAAGGAGGCCTGTCGCTCCATAGCAGCCAATCAGAGAGACGACTTGACTAGGCTCCCCTAACCCCTCACCTCTTTTGTTCTTTGGGTGAGATAACTTCAATTTATGGTGAAATGATCGCCAGAGATCATTGAGACTGCGGTATAATCATTGCCAGTATATGAGAGATGTATATAAAGGAAGACTATAAGGCTCAGTGGGTTCTACTACAATGATAGCCAGGGCTATAAGTAACAGCTGCTATTGTTGTTCTCGTCCGTACCGACGCTTCGTATGACTGTTCCTGGGGGGGCGCGGCCACAACCACGACCATATAGAAAGCCACGAAACCTTGCTGGTGGTTTCGTCAAAACTTCTCACTCTACCTTCTTCAGCGCGGTGCCTGAGTTTCCTTCGGTAGATGAGGAAAAAAAAAGGGATGTTGAAGACTGCTACCCACTTGCAGACTGTGCTCCTGGTAGATATAGTAAGTTTTCGTATTTCTTGTGATTTCGTTCTCTCTTGCTTTCCCGGCACTTTCAAGTTGATACACCACACTGCATGAATGACACGTAGGTCACAGTATATTCTGTATTTATGTTGTTCGGTATTTATCTCGTCCAACTTGTGATTAATTTCGCAGCTCCAATACCACTTTTACGAGGCTCCCACACGTTCGAAACTGCACTGCAATACGCAGCTGGATAAGGATGATATAGGACTCCTTTGCAGTAAGAAGTTCCTCATCGAGACTGACACCCCTTTTCGCCCACTGACGAAAGTACAACCTCTCCATATAGTCACTTTTCACTCGCTCCTTAACCACGGTCAGGCTAAGACTCGTTCATGTATACATGTGCGTATCTGGGGGGTGCACAAAACCTTGTCTGGAAATACACATAAAATTTCTCTCTGCGAAATTGTATTTCAAGACCTGACATTTGTTTATGAACGGGACTTAGTCATTGGGGGCAGTGTTACAATTGATACAACAGAGATTACAGATTGAGGGGATGTCCAGGTATATGATTGATGTGATATGTAACAGTTGCATTGTGAATCCCAGTCGCCTCGTGTATATATATATATATATATATATATATATATATATATATATATATATATATATATATGTATATATATATATATATATTAGAGACCGGTCAAGGGATGAGGCCCTACGAGTGTAAAACTGCCTCCCATTCAGTACAAAAAGGTGTTTAAAGTCCACACACAGACACAAACACACACACACACACACACACACACACACACACACACACACACACACACACACACACACACACACACACACAAGATAATAAACATGCGACTTACGTTTACAGTAAACACGGACCATCGAAGCTGGATCTAATTAAGATAATTTCCATTGGTAGAGGTGGGGGGTAGTTAGAAAGTCTCCTGTAAATAACATAAAGAAGTAGATTATTTATCTGCTTATGAGTTCGCATATGTATATATATATATATATATATATGTATATATATATATATATATATATATATATATATATATATATATATATATATATATATATATATATATATATATATTTTCTCTACATTAAGTTGTTGACCTCTTTTTGAGATATGAGCTTGATTAGAAATTACCTTTTGGGCAGCATACACACACACACACACACACACACGCTGAAGGTGTACTTCATTACCACTGCTGGAACACTTTTGAAACCTGGATATCATTATTCTACACGCAGGTGTGTTGAGATCCCCTTAATTCTACTCCTGTCTTTAATTACGTACACCACTTGAGAATATTATCCTGTTTCTACTCTGTCATGATCCGTAGTGTTTACAAAGAACAGTGTTGGAACCTCTTCCATTTAAAGTGATGTCGCATCAACAGGAGCTTATCCTCTTCATCACACCACTAACGTGAGGCTTCCATATCTTTTCGTAATCCAGTGGGTATCAGTCTGATTCCCTCTAGCCACTGTGGGTGTGTCTGGTGTGGGCCAAGCCCCGAGTTGAGTTCTCAATCCGCTGTAGGAGGTCATTTGTCACTACAGTGGGAATTCGTAAGACTTACTTTAGCGAAGGTGTGGGCTCTATTGTCATTACGGGGCATTTCTCTTAAGGTTGATGTCCAATTCTTTCGCTGATGATCTTAGACGCCTGTAATTAGGACTAAGTCTTGTAACAGTGATTGTGAAGTTGAAAAATCATACTTCGCAAGCTACAAGGAGATAAAACCTATTCCATTCACAGCTGGGGAGAGTTGAGGACCACCATTTTGACGGTTGGGTTGGGTGGGGTCGGACACAGAACAAAGACGGGGGAGAGAGAGAGAGAGAGAGAGAGAGAGAGAGAGAGAGAGAGAGAGAGAGAGAGAGAGAGAGAGAGATGAGTGGTGAGATCAGGACTCCACATCCAAGCTTGCAAGAGAGATGATGAAACCAGGAGGGAAGGTGGGACGATGTGTGGAGGTGTTTCTGTTCCTTGTCCTGTCGTCTTGCCTGCCACCATTGAGATCCAAAGGCCCTATTTACATCGACGCCTTGGTCCATGAGGTCGACCAATCAAGGCCACATGGTCAGTCAGTAATTATGGAGGTGTTAGTGGGAGGCGTTCCATCCTCGAGACCCATTGTAAAATTGGCAGATTTAATAAACCCTTAAAGACCCGGCCATAGCAATATGTCTGCGGGTCTGAAGCAGGTGTCATGGAGAGAGAGAGAGAGAGAGAGAGAGAGAGAGAGAGAGAGAGAGAGAGAGAGAGAGAGAGAGGATGCAGCAGTAAGTCAAAGACGCGACTCGTCCATCCGTTCACTCCAGCCCAGCGCAATTTATGCCACGGGATGAGAGGAGCGGGAGGGAGTGTAGAGAGGAGGGAGGAGGAGGAGGAGGTGGTTAAGGGAGGGAGGGAGGCAGGGATGAGATGGGATCCGAACCCCGCGATGTTTATGGCATCACGACAGTCTCGATTTACGGCATCGCAGTTGACAATGTTTATGGCAGGACGCCCGGCGGTATTTAGTAGAGCATAAATCGCGGGGATGAGAGTACTAATAGCCAGTGTGCCGGGGGCACCGCCACACACCACACACACACCAGCCACGCTCGCCGTCTGGTCTAAAGAGTTACCGGGGCGTATGATGGGCGCCTGCCTCCGGGCACGTACACACACACACACTCTGCGGCGTAGCGTATTCACAACAACTTTCCTCTTCCTTTGCGTATTTTCGAGCGAGCGTTGATCCCTTGATACATAAGGAGTACTGTAAGGTTTCAGTACTCCTCGATAGATAGGCTGGCATCATGTTATTAGATTACCATAACGAACTTGTGTTTCCTCCTCAGAGATGATGTGGAAAAGGGAATTTTCTTCGTCGTACAGAATTTCTCTCACAGCTTTATCTAAAACTTTTTCGACTCCCGCAAAGGATTTATGATCCAACTTTATAAAGTCGTCTCTCTTATTTATCGTCATATACTTTTTTTTTTTTTTTGTTACCCTTCAAGTTCAGTAAAGTTTTTGTTCGGTTGATGTACACTGATCCTTATTAACCGTTCTTTAGAAAGATCCATTGGTGGACACTGTGATCAAGTGCGTAGCCATCTGTCTGTAAGGGTCTTCGTGGTGTGTAACGGTATATGGCGTTACGGACCATGATTCAGCACGGGCCCGCCCGCCAGTGGTCGGACCTGCATTGGGTTCGAATCTTGATCCCGGTAGTGGGAGTACACCCAACCCAGGTGCTCATCCTCCCCTTGGTACTGGTCGATAAATGTGTACTTGGTGTAGACTAGGGTGTGTGTGTGTGTGTGTGTGTGTGTGTGCGTGTGTGTGTTTGTGTACTTTGACCCCTGGAAATTTTAAAGCTGTCGTGTGTTTTTGTCGCTGTTCTACGTACAGAGACCAGTTCAGCATGAATGGAGATTTAGCGAACTAGGTGGAGAATAAGTACATGTTCTGAGAGGAGGTGAATAACATGACGAGAACGAGAGAACACAGGAAGAGGACTTAGAGAACAGATATTACGTGTCGTAGTATGTATATTTTTTTCCCGTTTTCTATCATACATTTTAGAAATGCTTTATGAACCAAGTACTGGTATGTGTTCTAAGAACTGTACTGTTTTTGTTCTCGTCCGGGGCAGTGTTCTTGTACTGCACGTGTCGGGGAGTGTTCTTGTCTTGTACTGCACGTTTCGGGCAGTGTTCTTCGACCTCTCTTGCTTGTTCCCAGTGCATTTTGAAGACCCTGCCAATTGTTCCATGTTACGCTTGTACTCCCTCGTGTTCTGTGTTCTGATTGCGTTCCCTGGTGTGTTATTTCTATTGTTTAATAAAGTAGTTTCCTATTTCTGTACCAGTAGGTCATTGGGACTGAGGAAATGGTTGATTTTCATTCTTCATATTTCATATTCTTCATATTTCATTCTTCATTAGTTAAGTATTTATGTGGCTCACTCTTAGATTCACACAAACTAGGACAAACACACACACACACACACACACACACACACACACACACACACACACACACACACACACACACACACACGCGCGCGCACACACACACACACATACACACACACATATATGAAGATGCATGAATAAGTGTGTGTGTGTGTGTGTGTGTGTGTGCATTTGTTTGAGTGTGTGTGTTTTTGTGTTTGTGTGTTGTTCAGCGAAATTCGTTTACGATTCTTGGACATATTCTGATATAGCTATTCATAATTGTTGGATAATTATTAGAGGAAATTTCGACTTTGGCTGACAAAACTCAATTGCTACTGTTGGCATTTTACTTGTACATCTGACAGTGCAGTTGCTTGATGGGGACTTGTTGCCATTCGTCTGGCAAAAACTCGTACCTTCCTAGATATGATGGATGCGCTGCTCAGCGTAGTCTGGACCATATGGTGAATAACGTTGTACACATGTGTTTCGTCAACTTGCCACTTCATAAGGTTTTCCAGGTCACAGGGAGTCGAAGGTTGAAAATGATCTGATTCTATTTATATACGATTCAAGACACAGTTGTGAGTCGTATATGAATACTGATGGCTGATACACTAGACATCAATTACCTTTCGTTTTTGACCGCACCAAATGATGATCAAGTAATGAAAATAGTGGCCAAACGAGAATTAAATTGCTCTTAGGATTTTACATGATATCTGATACAGATTAAGACACGGAATATCATTATATTTGGAAGGGATTGATATTGAACATTGAATATAGTGATAGTATTCGATTTTTTTTTTTATTTCGGATCAAGGAGTTATTAAAACATATCAATTTTCCTGTCTTTGATAAATATGAATATATTTTCAATCGTTGATTTATTATTATTATTATTATTATTATTATTATTATTATTATTATTATTATTATTATTATTATTATTATCAGAGGTCGTGTGCTAGATTAACTGTCTGCCTCTTGGAAAATAGCAGACTTACCAGAGGTAATTGCTTAATATATATATATATATATATATATATATATATATATATATATATATATATATATATATATATATATATATATATATATATACCCAAGGACTAATGTGTATGATATAGTCTTGGTGTTAGCCAGGACCTTTTTAAAGGCTACTGCGGGCCTAAGGCTGCGCTACTTCCAGTAGCAGGGAAATGTAGACTCGATTGAAGCGCTAAGTTCTTTGACGAGCCTTGTACTCCCGGTGATACAGCCTTACCAAAGGTGACATTTCACACATAGTGTAACCTCTTCCAGGCGGAGCGCGACAACACCCATATATATATATATATATATATATACGACCTTGGGACAGACCACATATATTATCATAACGGTCAGTGGCGGTAAGCTGAGCTGGACCCTTAGAGCCTTGTCTTCCCACACAAACCGCCCAAAAAGCGACCATGATGGCGCTCGGAAAATCCCTTCGCAGTTCTTTTTCTCCGTTGATTCCACCGGCGATCAATCCCACTCAGGAGCAAGTCACTCTGCCTCAAAAGCCCCGATCTATACCAAAAAATGCTCCACCGAAAAAGGGAAAAAGACGTGATTTCTTAAGCATTTCTTAAGCATATATATATATATATATATATATATATATATATATATATATATATATATATATATATATATATATATATTTCTTGTTGGATTTGGTGATCTTGGAAGAAAACGAGATCGCTGGTTATTAAAGAGAACGAGATCCCCCTGCGTTACTTACTGAAGAAAACGAGATCCCCATGCGTTACTTATTGAAGAAAACGAGATCCCTGCATTATTTATTGGTTCGTCGTGTAAGTCACACACAATTTATGATCTAATCTTTGACACAACTGGGTCTCCTTTCACAGACGTGGCTGCCTGCCTACTTCTTCAGCGTTGAGCATCGCAAGTAAAAACCCCATAAGTGTACCATAACCTTTTGGCCTCGATTCCCCTCTCTGGAAATAGAAGTATATATATATATATACGTACACTAACCGCACTCTCAGCGCTTGTGAATGTAGTGGGACTTATGATCTTAAAGTGCTTATCGCAATGAGAACACGCCCTAGTATAGGTTATGAGGACTGTGTACACACAGACACACAGACACACACACACACACACACACACACACACGCACACACTTGCACTAGTTCTTTGTCTTGTGTAATGAACATATTTGTTTATCAGTTCGTTATGCTAGACTCACCGTAGCGAATAAAGCCACTGTGTCTAAAAAGAAAATTATGAGACGCCATGACTGTAATAGAAGAAAACGCGGTATAGCACTCTCGACCAATGAGAACCCCTCGCCTGCCAGTACGTGTGATTACGTGTGGCTCAGGCGCTTCGAGTGTCTGGAAACTTTCCGTGATATGGAAACTCATTACAGCTAATTACGCCAGTTTGGTATCTGCTTTTACGCAGGTGCGTTCGAATGCTTCCACGGTTAGGCAGATACCCCGGGAGATAAATGGACCAAACGCAAAAAAAAAAAAAATGTAATTTCATTTTGATATATATTTTTTTTTCCTGTTCGTCATACCGTTCCTGGTACTTGGAGGTCTTGTCTCCCAGACGCTTTCGTTCAGCTGTGTGGGTAGACTTTCGTTCAGCTGTGTAGGTAAACTTTCGTTCAGCTGTGTGGGTAGACTTTGGCCAAGGGACAAGTGACTGGTGAGTGTCGAAGGGCTTGGGTTACTCTCGTTTTTCTAAGCGCTGCGAACGAGTACACACACACACACACACACACACACACACACACACACACACACATACATCCTCCACATGGTATAAGCTTTCGTAGATTCTACGATCACAAATGAGAACCTCTGTGATAACCAACCAGTGGTCGCTACTATAATCATGTACGAAGCCTGTTGCAGCCAGTCTTCGGTGCCACAATCACCTACAAAGTATTGTACAAAGACCCAGTCGTCTCTAGGAATCACCCACAAAGGGGCACCCACAAAACTCAGTTGTCGAGCCGTACGTACCACATCACCTCCACACTACACCACAGAGACTATACACTCTCTCCCCATGTCCCTCGGAGCCTACGCCCTGCTGGAGTAACGTCAGCTTGAGCGACAGTCTTGCTCTCTGGACCTTTTAAAGACGTACGGCTCACCGAGGAAAACCATTATTGTAAATCCTGTCGAGATCCGGTCCCTCTCAGAGCGTCAACCTGAGCTAGACATCTGAACGAATACAGCCCCAAATAAGGTCAGGTTACATAAATCCCTTTTACTCTCGGAACGTACCCAACCAACTCACCGCCACCGTACCCTCGTGGGGCGTCTGCCTCGCCACCCACCCACCCCCTTCACAGGTAGTCTGGCGCAGGTGCGGGATATGCGTGTCGGGTATATAGTTATTTAAGGAAGATGAAGAAGAGAATTTGAAGTGAGTTAGCGAATGCCAACGAGGGGAAACTGAGACGTTGCAATGATGATATGTTAAAGCATTGTATCACAGGTTAACAAGTACAGATCAAAGAGAACATATTTCGAACATACTTGTCGTGATCATATATCCCTCTATCATCATTTACGAAAAAGATATAGGTGCATAGAAGCTATATACTGACTGCCTTGGAGTAATGTGTCTCTCGCATCTGCGACGGAGCAAAACGAGACAGACAGTAGGGATATGAGATATATATGAATAGTGTAACGAGTGTGTGTGTGTGTGTGTGTTCAAATGTAGCTCCTGACTATCCTCCATAAAGATTTTTCCCCCATGTTAGTCTTGTATGTGTCAGTCATTGACTACGTAAGCGAATGCAAGTGCCATGTGGGTGTTGCAATCACATCGATCTCTCTCTCTCTCTACTCCTCTCTCTCTCTCTCTCTCTCTCTCTCTCTCTCTCTCTCTCTCTCTCTCTCTCTCTCTCTCTCTCGTAACAGACTGGAGAATCAATAGGATGCAACAGAGATCAAATATGAATTATACTCTTTCATAGTTCCATGCGCAGGGATAAAAACAAAAAGAAAAAAGCCCTGTGTGTGTGTGTGTGCTTGTTGGAAAGCTATTCGGAACGTAAAGAACGCGAACACGATCCAGCGAAGCCATCTAGAACATGGTACATTGAATTCTTCGAGAGTTCAACTGAGTGCACGCGAGGTCGGGGTTGTGGTTTGACTGAGTCCGTGGAAGTCTGGGGCTGGTGTGTCCAGCTCGAATATGTAGCCAAGTCTGGGGGGGGCTGGACACGGGCCAAGTACTTGTCATAGTGGGTCTGGAGGAGTCTACCTCATTCCCCTAAAGGTGTGGGGGCTGGAGTGCGACCACGCAGTGTGGTGTCTCTGGGCTAATTAAGAAGTCCTCTGGTCAATCTGTCTGTAATCTCCATTGTGTGTGTGTGTGTGTGTGTGTGTGTGTGTGTGTGTGTCCGTAGATCCATATAGATATATCTGCCAGTGGTCATACATCTGTCAGTTGTTGTATGTGCTGGTCTGGTACACCTTGGCACGTCATTCATCGCAGCAAGGTTGTCAATTACGGTGGTCAGTGTTGGGTAACAGTGAGAGAAAGAATAATCTCCAGACCTCGTCTAGATCGAAATGAAAATGCGATTCTAAACTCATTTGAATCTCTTTAAATGCAACGTTTGGCTACCTTAGTTTCCTTCGAATCCCTCCCTTAAATGCGTTTCGTTGACCCTTTCGCCGCCACCAGCCATAAACTTGACAGTTATTACTCACAAGGTGAGTAATTTGGTTTATCGTCATATGCTCCACCTCCCCATCTCCTCCCCCTTCATTAATCAGTTTATCGGTACATCTACAAGACAACGGTATGTCAGGGCTTGCTGGCGTGCGTGGGACACCGTGCTTCTCTTTATGTGTGTGAGTGTGTGTACAAGTAATTTGATGTCCTTTGAATTTGATTATTTAGGAGATTTTGCCCTCGATTTTAAATTGGAATATGCGGTAAGTTGCAATGGTACCAGCGATTTATAAATACTTGCTGATAACCACGAGGAAATCAGCATATATATATATATATATTTATATATATATATATATATATATATATATATATATATATATATATATATATATATATATATATATATTGTAATGACCTGTGAAACTATGAGGTGATTAACACACAGTTATGATCATCCTAATTGAAGATTAGGTCAGGTCTGGTGGTTGATACTTTTACCTTAAGTCTGTCTAAGCTCGACCCAAAACCTAAATTTTGTGTCTTGTGTTAAATAGACAGATAAGAATAGGTAAGGTACACCTTTGGTAAGGGTCGACATCTTAAAGGAAAGGAAGAAATCAACTCTAAAGTTAAGACAATTTTTTACCAAAGTGCATTCTAGTGTTCACCTTCTAGACCAAATTGTGTAATGTCTGATTTCTTTGGGTCAAGCTATCTCGTATCCTCCGCCACACCCCAATCAACCCCCAACCCCAATAGAAAAAAAAAAAAACTGTCTCAATATCAATAATGTTGATGCAGGTCAGTGCAGTTTGGCAATGCCAAGAGACGGGAATAGAAAACGTCTAAATATGACTTGATTGTTTGGTTACGTGGTTCATGTCCACAGAAAAAAAAAAAAAGCGAATGAGAGAGAGAGAGAAAAAAAAAAGAAGGAGGTTAGATTATAATCATTTGGGGATGAGAAAGCTCAATGGTTTTCTATAAATGAGGGTGCTTGATCAGGGTGATTGAGTCCAGACGTAATCTAGTTCTGGTGTGCACTTAGAAGCATATGATGTACCCGACGCTTCAACTCTGACCTCCGCCTAAGTAAGATACAAAATACGAAGTAAGATGATGGATAAAGCAGCCAGCTTAAAGCCTTCTAGATCCCATGGCAGCCTGTCTCTCCTCCCGTTGCCCACGCTCCCTTCAGTTCTAGGTTAGGTTAGGTTAGGTTAGGTTAGGTTAGATTTGTACTCTTTAAAGATATGTAGAGTATATGTCACATGATCGAGCCTTAACTTGACCTTAGCAAAGGTCACATAGTCGAGCCTGACCTGACCTGACCGGACCTAGTCTTGGCCAGGGGATGGGGCTAACTTTAATGGGAGACACTCATGTAAATTGCCTATATTCCCTCCATATGTGTCCTAGATTGGTCATTGCCCCTTCCATCCTTCAGTATCCGTCTGTGGATCCCACGCTATCCATCGAACGGCCTTTTTTTTTTTTCTTCTTCCTTTTTTTTTTATTAAGACTCAGGACCTCCCTGCCGCAGGCGCCGACGAGGTTCAGAGAGACCAGGAGCGACTGGGTTTGCCTGGAGGCAGTCTCGGTGCATCGTGAGGGCGGGCCACGCCACGCTGACGTCCGGGGCCGGCCCCCTCTCTCTCTCCGCCGCACCAGCGATGAAGGCGTTGGTCATTTGGCCGAAACTGATGCGTGACTGTTGCTCCGTCAGGAGAGAGAGAGAGAGAGAGAGAGAGAGAGAGAGAGAGAGAGAGAGGAGTCTCGCTCTCTCTCTATTTCCTTCCTTTATCTCAATTATGTATTTGTTCCCCCGACTTTATTGTGCTCCTGTTTTCCTCTGCTTGAAAGGTTGCTTAAGCCCCGCACACACACACACACACACACACACACACACACACACACACCTCTTCCCTCTGGCTTTCTTAGATTCTCTCTCTCTCTCTCTCTCTCTCTCTCTCTCTCTCTCTCTCTCTTGAACACCCGTCTTCTTGATGGGTACCATGAATTATATTTCCTTTGCTTGTTGGCTTCCCTGAGTTCCACCGTCTTTGCTTGGCTGGCTTTCTTGAGCTGCAGTTCTTTTGTTTAATAGATATATTTTTTCATCTCCAGTTTTCTGCTTGTTATCTTTCTTGATGTCCACAATTTTGCTTGATAGCTTTCTTGATGTCCACAGTTTTGCTTGTTAGCTTTCTTGATGTCCACAATTTTGCTTGCTAGCTTTTTTGATGTCCATTATTTTGCCTGCTCGCTTTCTTGATGTCCACAATTTTGCCTACTAGCTTTCTTGATGTCCACAATTTTGCCTGCTAGCTTCATTGATGTCCACAATTTTGCTTACTCGCTCTCTTGAAACTCCGGATTCTTTGCATTCCTCATCTCTCGCTTTCACTGCGCTTGTGCCAGTCCACGTAGCGTGTGGCGTCACCATTCTTGATCAGATTTGAAAGTCTTATGTTTACTGATGTATTATGCTTGGTCTTAATTGAAGGGACGCAGAGCTTTGATAGTCTTCTCTTTCTTACACATCCATTTTCTGATTATCTGTTTTGACTTGCATCTTGCCTTTGTTATTTTTGTCAACAGCATGTTTTTTGTTTGCTAGTCTGTTTTTTGTTTTCTTCGTATGATGTTTTCTTGTTTTTACTTATTTTTTTTATTTGCTTTATTTATTCACTTAGTATGCATGCATTCGAGCGTATAAAAACAATTTGTGCTGTTCAATATCTCATATTATGTTCCTCATAATTAATTAAATTTTTTTTTTGTTTTTGTATATTATCTTGTATTCTCTTTCGCCATGTCACTTTTATCTGTTTATTTTAATTTTTTTTTTTTCTCGCCAGATTGTCCTGGTATCTCGGTCTCCTATGTGTGACCATTTATCATCGCACGTAATTATTCCTTCATCATTTTGTTGGGATGGAGGTGCCAAGTTGTGAATTAGCTCAGGGCCTCCTGCTGTTTTCTTTATGATATGCTAAAGAAAATGGCAAAATCCGCATAACTTGTGTTGATTGAGCGTACTTGTTATATGTTCTCTCAATAACCAATTCTCCAGGAATTATTTAGATATTGAATTTATTGGGTATTTTCTTGCCTTCTATTTTGATACATGGATTTCCTGATAATCTAATTCAGTCTCTAGTCTCTTTCTATGTTTATTATCTATTGTCCAGTCATCTCTGTTTTGTACATTCTGTCTTCGTTCTGTCTCATGATTTCTTATTCAGTCTCTGTCTCCTCCTTTTTTTCTTTGTTTTCTTCTTCTTCTTCTTTTTCTTCTTCATCTTCTTCTTCTTCTTCTTCTTCTTCTTCTTCTTCTTCTTCTTCTTTTCTTCTTCTTCTTCTTCTTTTTCTTCTTCTTCTTCTTCTTCTTCTTCTTTTTCTTCTTCTCCTTCCTCTTCTTCTTCTTCTTCTTCTTCTTCTTCTTCTTCTTCTTCTTCTCTTTCGCTACGCGTCATAGGTGTTCGTAGATACGTAGGTACACACTCTCTCTCTCTCTCTCTCTCTCTCTCTCTCTCTCTCTCTCTCTCTCTCTCTCTCTCTCTCTCTCTCCTTACCGCTCACTTGAGTGTCGGTGACAGAGAGCTTGTGTGTGTGGTGGGACTGCTACAGGTGTTGCCAGTTCCTCCGCTGGGATAATTACCGTCCTTGCCTCGTGGCTCAGTGTTACCAGTCTGTTTATTGATGTTAACACGTGTATACTTGGTGCATTTGTCCGGGTCCGAGATGTTTACATGTCGCACTATTTTAGATCTGCTTTGTTTTGCTGGAAAATTGCCTGCATAGGATTGTGAGTGTGTGTGTGTGTGTGTTTCTCTCGTATGTAGACTAGCCCTAAACGATCAAAGATCGACAGCTGTGTTGGCTGCGAGCAGGTTACCCAATCCAATACTCGAACACAGCTTTGTGAGATTTATGACCCACTGCTCTTGCCAACACACACACACACACACACACACACACACACACACACACACACACACAGGGACCATTATATCTCTTGTGATCCTGTATTGCAATATGATTTACACACCCCCCCTCCCAACCCACTTCCTTTCCCCTGGATAAACATAGACCAGGCGGCATCCCTGCCCACCTCGGAAATGCCTGAGATCGGGTGGGTGTGGCTGGTCGCTGGGGAGAGGAGGAGGAGGAGGACACAGACAGCTCCTAGTGGCGGTGTTGTCGAAATCGTAGCCGTCTTCAGCCTCTCTCTCACAAGGTCCGTCAGGGACGGGTTCTCCCGCCCGGTGTAGGTGGTGGCGTGGATGACCCTGACCCTAGTGTAGGTGGCGTGGATGACCCTGACCCTAGTGTAGGTGGCGTGGATGACCCTGACACTGGTGTAGGTGGCGTGGATGACCCGGACCCTAGTGTAGGTGGCGTAGATGACCCTGACACCGGTGTAGGTGGCGTGGATGACCCTGACCCTAGTGTAGGTGGCGTGGATGACCTGACCCTGGTGTAGGTGGCGTGGATGACCCTGAAACTAGAGTAGGTGGCGTGGATGACCCTGAACCATGTACAGGATGTTTCCTTAAACCATTCTTATTCTTGACTTCAATATTTCCAGTCTAAAAGTACCTTTTACACGATTTATCTTCGACTTTACACAAGACGTATTGTGTCACTCATTTACAACGATGTCCTGTATTTAATCCAGTGCTTCTCACGAGTTGGGTGTAGGGTAAGGAACACACTCGAACACCTTCCAGCACCTGATCTGTGGCCACGACGGTGTTCCAGATGGTGTTTGGTGGGTTACATGGGTCTTTAAGCCAGAATCATTATCGTACGACAGACACACGGTGTATAGTAACGTTAGTGTGAGAGCTGCTCAGACATTCAGTTCTTTGATGTTTGTTATTTCTATATGCCAGTGATGGAACTGTAGAATTTTCTTAGTCACAAGGGAGTTTTATGATTCATAATACTCTCCCCATCTCTTTAGATTAAGAGTTTAGGATGCTATTACTGTCATCTAGCTTCGTCATAGACCATCAGGTCTTCTGTGATCATGTGACCCCTCTGTATTGTGATGTAGCAAATAGCACCGTCATAGACCATCAAGTCTTCTGTTATCTAGCTTTCCTGTGTACTGTCCTCCAGCAGATAACCTGGTCATAGACCATCAGGCGTTTTGTTATTTGGCTTTCCCCCGTACATCCATGTACTAGTCGACTTTAGATTACTGCATCTATGTCTTTAAGTGATCGAAGCCCTTGTCTTACTTTTGTCTTGGGTCGCAATTCTTTGTATTAGCATTCAAGGATCTTTGTCATTGTCATAGAGTTCAGTCGTCTCCCTTGCTTTTCCAGTTTTGAACCCGATGGAGTTGTTTATCTTGAGAAGTGAAATTACTGTTGTATGAGGTTGCAAAATCCCCTTCAAGATTTCTTTTTCTTCGTATTTTTTACATGTAATGAATATCTTACAGTCGCTGCCTAATAAAGACGGTGTAGTTTCGAAAAATTGTTGGGTTCGCTTAGCCACACACACACACTCTCACACACACACACACACACACACACACACACACACATATCTATATATATATATATATATATATATATATATATATATATATATATATATATATATATATATATATATATTAGGGCCTTACTCTGGATAAAATCATTGCATATCAAGCTAGTTTTGCTTCCAACACATTTGTGTGATGAAATTTAAACAACAGATATTATATGAAAAATAATAAGCTCCCCTTTTTTTTTCCCAACTAAAAGATCATACTTCATGCTTTAGCATGTCATAACCTCCTTGCAGAACAAGTATTAGACAATATGGCCGGTAAATTACTTCGTGTCGTATGTGGTAACAACATATATCCTTCATCCGGGCAGGTGTAAGTGAGCAGTAACTCATTGCAAATCGCCAATAAGCGAAAAGCATGTTACGTGGGTAATTACAGAGCGGGTCTTGCAAACCTATAAACCCCCGTCGATTACAGAAATTGCTTTTTCGGCTCCGTAACAGATGGGAGCTCTCTGGCTGCTGCCCCAGGTTCTTTATTGGTGTTGGAATAGATTGGAACTCACCGAAAAAGAGGGTCAGATCCTCCTACCCAATAGAGTTTTGTACCCTAAGTAAAGGTAACGTAAATCAAGTCGTAGTGAAATTAATTCCGTCTCGATCGTAACTGGAAAAATATTAGGTGGGTGGTGAGGTATGGACCATTTAAAGCTAGATGCTCGTGCCTGTTAAAGGGTTAGCGATTCCAGAACACTTTACAACTACGTGGTATAATTGGTCCACTAAGATAGGAGAGGGTAGCAGGGGAATTTTGAAAGTGTGTGTGTGTGTGTGTGTGTGTGTGTGTGTGTGTGTGTGTGTGTGTGTGTGTGTGGTATACGAGACAAGAGAAGTTCTGTTACAACCCTGTCAGTGTTGAATGCTTGGAACGTTACATATGACCCGAGGAAAATGGCCCAGGTGCAAAAGAAACACCCGCCAAGAAAGCTGTGTTTAAGGACTATTATTTCCATAAAATACTCTCAAAACATGTCTTTTTGTCTCTATATTTTTTTCCTCTCCTTAAGCGAGCCACCGCTGCCCCCCTTTGCCATTTATGGAAAACACCCCGTCGGAGATAGAGAGTTGTGTGATGGATTTACGAACATAATTAGATGATAGTTAGATTCACTTGATTCAGGACGACAAACAGTTATATTCAATTCCCTTGTGGAGTGCGATGATCTTTTTTTTTTTTTTTTTTTTGCTCCGCAGAACCACAGCTGGATGGATAACTGACCATCATGTGTTTATGGGCGGATTCACACTAGTATAAAGTTTTGGTTTAGCGGGTCAAATAACCTGTAAAGATTCGGATCCCACAATTACCGTGATTGTTACTCTAGGATCCATTTTTCCGCGCCCTTAAACTCATGTTCCGATACCTTAATCGTGTGCACGACTGTAGGCTACACTTTGAGGTCAGATATTTGAGAATTAATCTTAAGACCAGATCCACAATCGATAAGCAGGGAATATGAATAATTGATATTAGGGTGAGATTTTCTCATGTTCTGATGAGAGAGAGAGAGAGAGAGAGAGAGAGAGAGAGAGAGAGAGAGAGAGAGAGAGAGAGAGAGAGAGAGAGTTTGATTGCCATTTGTGTAATACGGGCAGATAATTTTTCACTTCTGTTGCCTCATAGCTTTACCTTGTATGTATGTATGTATGTATATGTATGTATATATATGTACACCTGTCTTTACTCACCTGTATTCACATAGAGAGACCCAAGCTTAAGAGTTTCCAAAGGGATGATGAAAAACTGGTTTGAGTGTGGGGTAGCTGCTGCGCCCACAGTCAACTCAGGTGTTCTTCATCTTGTGTGTGTGTGTGTGTGTGTGTTTGAAGACTGAAAATTTTCTTTACATTTGTTGAGTTTAAATGATTTATTGTGATGATGGAACTTTTTTTTATTGGAAGACAAATAATTTTTTTTTGAAAGACAATTTGATCTTCAGATATTTTTTTCCTTGGGTGTATAAAAATTAATTTCAAATGGGAGACCTTGTAACACATGATCATGACAAATGAAAACACGAATTAAAAAGTAAATTAGGTGGAATTATCTTTTATTTCTGGCTCACCAAAAGCATTGTTAATTTTGGTGACATTAAGCCGATACCACGAAACACTATTCACGACCTCAAGGTCTGAGAACCCAACACTGTTTCATCATTTACCATGATCTGTACACGATATTTACAGTCACAAGAAAAAATATTTCTGTTCTGTTGTTTTTTTTAGCAGAAATTTAAATTCATTCTATGATCTGTATACGATAGTTACATTAAAATAAAGAGAGAGAGAGAGACTTCTGTTATGTTTATGAGAAATCTAGATTGCGTTCTGTTCTGAAACGGCAATATCTCCATAACGGGAAAAACGGGGGAATATCCCTTATCTCATCCTTAAGCAAGTATTTCGAAGTAGGATTGTAGGGTTAGCATTATCCTTGCTCCTATGGAGACAGACAGGAAGCGTGGGGATGAGTCTTACTGTCAGCATCCTGCAGATGAAGTGATGAAACAAAAAAAATGACTGAAGGACTAATGAGATTTTTGTTTTGTTTTTCTTTTAAATGGTGTTTTTTTGTACTCGTTACAGACTTCATCTGGAATATATTGCCACTAATCTATTTCAGAGTTGTAATGAGGAGTGTTACATGTTTGATAACTTTTTGCGTTTAGAAAATATATATATATATATATATATATATATATATATATATATATATATATATATATATATATATATAATATATATATATATGTGTATATATATATATATATATATATATATATATATATATATATATATATATATATATATATATATATATATGTGTATATATATATATATATATATATATATATATATATATATATATATATATATATATATATATATATATATATATAAATATTATAGGCTGACCTATTACTTCATTTTCTGTCCGGGAATTTTGATCTGTTCACCTTAGATCGGGCGACCATTGAACTGACGTAGGCGAAGGTTAATCGAGGCAAGACAGATGTAGACTACCGTACGATGACGTAGAACGAGACGGGACACAGTAGACAGAAATGTACGCAAATGTAGCGTATAATACAGGGACAATGATCATTAAGAGAAATTCTCACATCTCCTCTATTGGTACATGCAGAAGGTGTTAAGCCAATTAACAAGTCATATTTGCTGGATTTTTTTTATTTTTCTTATACGTCAAATATCAGTAATGTGGTGTGAAGCTCTTTGATGTATCTCAAATGTATGATTCTAAGAAAAAAAACAAAAAATCAGAGCCAATTTTGATCTTATTACTCATTGGAAAAGGGAGAACTCGATATATATTTAATTAAATCACGTGAGAAGTTAATCAGAGACAGGGCTAATCCTTGTGATGGATTAGATTAATCAGATCTTAAGCAATTACTCAGTAACACGAAAGACGGTGAGGGGGATGGGGGTGATTAATTTTTTTTCTTCTTATATCTGTAGTATGTGGATATCATGTGTGAGTGGCTATCGGGTTAATGACTATCATTACGCTGATTAATCTCAATGATATCCACGTGTTAGAATGATATCGTCTGTAATTCATTTGATCAGTCGTTAACAGAATGTTCCATCGTTGTCATTCTATTCTCATTATTGTTCACATTGTATCTTGTAATATCTTATAATATCTTATAATATCTTATAATATCTAATAATATCTTATAATATCTTATCATCACATCTTCAGCATTATCATATCACTACGTCATTATTTCAATATATCTTGATATCGTATTTGTAACTCCTATATAGCTTTCATTTGTCCTTTAATGGCATAATAGCTTAGAAGTAGGTTACGATTTGGTCGAAATTGCCTCGTTATATTACGAGCACGTCGGCCATGAGTTATAAGCATGTTACAGTTATCATTGTCGGTAGTGGTAAGATGTCCTGACTCATATTTAAACGATTTCTTGAAAACATTTAATTTTTTTGAGCTTTTTAGATGTCGAAAAATCGACGGGAGATAAACTGTATGGATTCAACTCCTCATTTTTGCTCTCATAGCATTCGCTTGCCTCATTTTACTCTCATTATTTAACCATCGTATACCCTATCGGCCCTCATCTTCACGCGCTTCATATTCACATACTTTACCCCTCACATTTCGTCCACTTTTACCTCAGTTTCTCTTTCACGTGTGTCAGATTTCTGGCCCTTCATATTCCCTTCACATTCACGTACTATATATACGATCATCCTTGCCTTCCTGATGGGCTCATACAGATACTGTAACACACTTCAGCCTCACAGGCATCGAGTTGTCCACAATGAGTATATCTTCTCAAAGCATACCGACGTATTTAGAGTGGTCGTATGTCGACGTATTTAGAATGGTCGTATGTCAACGTATTTAGAATGGTCGTATGTCGACGTATTTAGAGTGGTCGTATGTCGACGAATTTAGAGTGGTCGTATGTCGACGTTTTCAAGATGGTTGTATGTAGACGTATTCAGAATGGTCGTAAGTCGACGTATTTAGAATAATCGTATGTCAGCGGATTGAGAACAATTGTATTTCGACGTATTTAGAATAGTCGTATGTCGACGTATTATGATAATCGTACGTCGACGGACTGAGAACAGTTGCATTTCTCACGCATCAGGATGGTCGTGTCATGCCATTTGCATGATGGCTCTCGTCACATTAGCATGACGACTGTAGTCAAAGATATATAACATTAAGGATGTCTCCTCACTTCAGCACAAAGTAACACAGGTTTGATTGAGAGTGTAGGAAACAGCAGATGATATTGAAATGGTGTTCATGTTCATCACGTCTCGAAGGATTGACTCGATAAAGTCCAATTAGATTGTTCTTTCGTACTTGTACAGTAAGAATGTACGGCGCGTTATTTCTTCGGCCCTTTCAGTAACTCTTTTATCATTTGCGTGTGTTGCCTTTCCTTGCCAGAGTGGTGCCAAGGGAACTCATCTGCATTGGGTAGAATTTCTGAATTCATGGATCCGGTTCAATGGAGTCTCTGTGTGCAGAAAGAGTCTGCCTCTTTCGTCTTGAAACTTAACTCCACAAATCAGCGCTATGTCTGTTTCCATATACAAGTGCGATTACCTGCTGCATATATAACTTATAAATATATACAGGGTGTCCCAAAAATTGTACTCACTTTAGACACCCTATAACTCACAGAATTTCTTTCCTTATTCAGATCCAATTGACCCTGAAGAAAAGAGAAAAAGATTCAGTGAGTTATAGGGTGTCAAAAAGTAACTTTTTTTGGGACACCCTGTGTGTGTGTGTTTGTGTGTGTGTATATATATATATATATATATATATATATATATATATATATATATATATATATATATATATATATATTCCTATGAGTCAGCTCAGCGCCTTTTACTGAAACACATAAGCTATTGTCCTTTGAAGTATGGCAGATAGTCTTCATGAGCTCAAAGTCAATCCCAAGACTTCAAAATATCCAAGATGAAAATGATTATGAACTAGATAAGAGTCTTGGGCTCAAGTAATATCATTTTAAACTCAGTATATTGACTCGTATACATGTGTCTCCTGACCTTTCTACACCAAGAGTATGAAGGGAATGGAGTGAAATTAAGGAAATTTACATATAGAATGAAATTGTATTTTATATCCCCTCTCCCCCCATCAGAAAAGTTCAATGTTAGTTCATTATCACGAGAATAAACGTACGTTTCAAGTTTAAACTGTCGAGGTCACTCGATATCTTGTTGTTTGGTATTTGGTAATGTGGCTTTGTGTTGTCGTTATCTGGGGCTGCGAGGCGTATGTGGCTATCTTCCATTTCAAAAGACTCAGTCCACGATGGCGTAATGATGGGTAAAAGCGAATGGGGGAACAATTTTTCTGTCTCTCTGAGCATTATGCTCGTCATGTATCTAAAGCATTTAGTGACGGTTACTGACTGTGCATAACACACTGGAACACTGGGTATAAACTTTAAAAGACTTACTGTCGGGAGGCATTCCATGCTGAGATCTAGAATGTAATTTGGCAGTGGCGATGCTCAAAGTATAAACTGGTTCAACCAGTGATATCATCAGGGGGGGGAGATGAATAATCCTCTCCTTTAGTCAGGTAAAAGAGTTTATCTGATCGTCATATTCAAATACAGGTGTGGGAGTATAAAGGTTAAGACAGTATTAATACTGTGATGATGAGAAATTCCACGTCATTGGAATCTTTAAAAAAGGTGTTTTGTTTTGAATTCCACGTCATTGGAATTTTGAAAAGTTGTTTTGTTTTAAATCCCACGTCATTGGAATTTTAAAAAGTTATTTTATTTCGTAATTACGTCTTTAAGAACATCCATTGTACTGATGGTCGTTGTTAAGCTCGGGGGTTAGGTTGTGGCAGATCTGATGTTAGCCTAGGCATTTCAGAGAATGGAAAAAAGAAGCCATTTGCATCAGGTCTGTTTACTTAATATTGGTCTCGTCGTTGAAGGACATGTTTGGAACAGTGTTCGTATTGTGAATGATTGAAACACACACACACACACACACACACACACACACACACACACACACACACACACACAGGATTTTGTATACATGCATAGGTAATGAGGCTACTTCTTAATTACGATGACATCATCCTTGCGCACTGAAAGGATGACAGTGAGTGAATAACACTAATGACAATTGATGTTTGAAGAACGAGGGAAATATCAAAATAATTTTTTGAGAAAATCGCCAGGTGAAGGAAAAAAGATGATCATAAAGTTATTAAGCAGTTGAGCGACTTTACATAAGTAGTGTCTGATATATTATCCTCGGAAGTTCAAGGCCATTTGATGTTAAGCCCACATCCTTCCAAGAGGACTTTAAAAGCCTTTTAAAAGGCGGAGCGATGGACCGTGTCACCTCATGGAAAGGCACGGTACGAGCGAATGCCCTACACCGTCTTAGGGCGTCGTAACCAATGGCTTCGACTTGAATGCTCAGAAAGAATTGATATGGTGATGACCCCAACCCCCATTTCCTCGTTGCTCTACGTAACGCCGACCAACGCCATCACTTCTTCATCCATTCGTATCTTATCTACATGTCGTAGACTACCACCACCTGAAGAGTCTCTGAGTTGAATATTTTCAATCTTTCTCTTTTTCGTGACCGACAGCATAGAGAATGCTCGTCAACGGTGGAAGAAAGAAATCAAAGCTTTCGTGTTATTCACAGTGCCAAAGACCTCTAGGCCTCCTTGACTGGCGCTTTCTGCTCGGCCATGAGACACAAGAAGGACCCCAGGCAAATGCCAAAGCCCGGTTATACGATAGGGAAAAAAAGAGAATACGAGAGAGAGAAAAAAAAAGAGAGAGAGAGAGAGAACCGCCCTTGCTTAATGTGACTCCTCTCTCTCTCTCTCTCTCTCTCTCTCTCTCTCTCTCTCTCTCTCTCTCTCTCTCTCTCTCCCTCTCTCTCTCTCTCTCTCTCTCTCTCTCTCTCTCTCTCTCTCTCTCTCTCTCTCTCTAGACTCTGAATATTGCTGGACTGGATCGGGCATATATAGATCTGAAGGAACTGGACAAGAAAGCATTCTTTTAACGAGATTATGATATATTCTTATATGTTTTTTTCTGCATTATGAAGTCCAATGTATATTTATCGCACTCGTTTGGCATAGAATGGCTTTTGACGTACCATTAGTGGTTCAAACACTTTTCTTTGCTAATACTGTACACAGACGTGTGCTGT
The DNA here is from genome assembly GCF_036320965.1 of Panulirus ornatus. Classification (NCBI taxonomy): domain Eukaryota; kingdom Metazoa; phylum Arthropoda; class Malacostraca; order Decapoda; family Palinuridae; genus Panulirus; species Panulirus ornatus. The sequence continues at coordinate 7,650,592 of NC_092265.1, forward strand.
CTGTAAGCCTTCGGGACACATCATCAAGACATAAATGGATGTGTCCTTATATGAAGAGAATAAGTGGGAATAAATATAGCTTCAGTGGACAGAATTCTCGCATTACCAGTCTTGAGCGATTTCATTACAGAAAGAGCAGTGGTCCAAAATAGAAGTAGTCGTGTGGTGATTGTACTTTTAGACTGATAGATGGTGTTTGACGCTTCCCTTTCCACGAAATTGGAAAGGAATCCTGACTTTTCTAACGAAGCATCTGAGCAATGGGTCTTCTGAAGGGAAGTGATGGCACGTATCAAACGTTCGATCCTCTTCAAGTTGGTTATGGCAACCAATGGTGTTCCGTGTTATCAAGGCTGATATTGTTCTTGGTATGTGCAAATCACTCATCTGAATAAACCTGCATATGATGCTAAAGTCGTGGAGAAGAGTGAGCATTGAGGGTATACCAGTTCAGTGAGAGCCCACAGAAGAAACTTTTGGACGTAGTTGATGAGATTAAACCCTACCCAAAAGCCAAAAGAGAATGAAGATGGGTCGTGGTGAAATGGGGCGTTCGGGTTATAAAGTCCGTCTTACAGGGAGCCAGTTACAAGAATCTTTCAATGAGAGGAGGGGTAGGGAAAAGGGTCAGAAAACACCACATTGGAGGAAGGATGATCTCACTCGCAAGATCGAAGAGATTGAAAACCATACTACAGTGCATATGAGACTCAAAATAGGGTATGCAGTTTTACACAACACACACACACACACACACACACACACACACACACACACACACACACACACACACACACACACACACTCACTCACTCACTCACACGCACTGCACCCTTACTGGACAGAGTTGAATCGAAAGCTGTCCGACTTATCACTTCTCCCAGATTAACCTGAAAACTTGACCCACTTGCCCTACGCCACAATATTGCTTCACTTTCCCTCTTCTGTAGGTATTTCTTTGGTTTTTGCTCCCGAGAGCTGACTGCTCGTGTGCCCCCAACATAAGCTAGACCACGCAATACTCGGCAAGCTGCTGCGTCACATGATTACTGCATATCCGTTGGTAACTTAAGGGTGGGCCGTTTTGATATCTGTTTCTTTCCCTAAACAAAGAAGCCTTGAAAATCTCTACCCTCTCATGTCCTTCATAATAACTATGAACCTGGCAAATTTAAAAGACAGTTTTCCATCCCACTTCTTCCAAAATTTGTAAATACCTTTCCTCACTAACCTCAATGTTTTAAGCGGAATTTTGTGCCTGACTGGAGCCTCCAAAATGAGAAGGAAACTTACTTCCTTGATCTAGTCAGATCTTCTTATTCCATCATGAAATCCTCAGCATTCACAGTGCCCCAGTGACTGGAAGTCTTCATACGTTTCCAGTATACCGGGCTCACTAAGGCCTCCTGTCTCCCAGTGAGTTACGAACCCACTGCTATCACTCTGACCCCCAGCTTAACCTCTGATGGTTTTGTCTTTCACTGCGCCTCGCAAACGCTGTGAGGTTCCGCTCTCCTTCAGTAGTTTGGTAATACAAGGACCTCCCCTGCCACCCGTTGCCTCGCTAGCTTCCAGGAAGCCAGCAGAACGCAAGACCTCTTTGAGGCTTTCGCCATCGTTGGCCTTGTTAAGGCTTCCTACCCAGTTTACAATAACATAATCACCAACAAAGCCCTCAGCCTTGGGATTGGAAGAAGTTTTACACCATGGCTTACAGACGAACCCCACTGAGCACCGTCAGGCTATACCGTCTTCGAGGGCGCCATACTCGAGGGCGTCATACTCATCTTCCATGACTGGCGTTCCAGGATTAAAGCAAAGATGTGTGACCCTTGTTTTCCTCGTCCTTTATTGAGGACGTCTTGACAGATGAACCTACGCGAGGTATGTGCATCGACGACTCTTCGGCGCTGTGAAAACATCTCTCTCTCTCTCTCTCTCTCTCTCTCTCTCTCTCTCTCTCTCTCTCTCTCTCTCTCTCTCTCTCTCTCTCTCTCAACACCATTGCACTTCAGTCACCCTTAACAGCCTCCGGAACTGGACCAGTGCCAACAACGTCATGAACTGTGGTCATGCATGTTAGCCTTGCTTCCAGTCCAGTCTCACTAGCGCCCCCACCCCCAGGCCCCATCCCAGTTGTCCAGTCCATCAATCTTCTTTACTGTGACCTTGGACGATACACTTAAGCTGAAGGAAACGTGTCATTACCATGATCAAATCCCTCAGCTTTCGTCTCCGCATTCTTCGTCGTCTCAGATCACCACATGGACTCCCTGCGCACGAACTCTCTCATGAACATTTTCCTCAACTTGCGTTCCTCTCATACTCCTCCATACCTCCCCGTAACCTGATCCTCCTCCTCCTCCTCCGCCCCGGAACATAGTCGAGTTGACAATGTGAGTCATGCAAGATCATCCTCCATTCCTCTTCCACCATTTATCAAGAGGCATTCACCAAGATCACCCTCCCGAATCTATCCAACCAATCACCAGGTCCTTTCGGGGAGAAGTTACTGCACCATCTCTACCACCGTCACTTCCTAACAATTGAGATCCCTCGTTCCCGAGTTGCTGTTCAGCACCACAGCTGAATCTAATCCACAAGAGGTTCGTACAGACCATCACATACAATGGTCCGACCCAAACCAATTTGACCAACAGCAATATTCACTGAAAATATATATATATATATATATATATATATATATATATATATATATATATATATATATATATATATATATATATATCCTTTTTAAGACTGCCATCTTATGATTCGTCCAGTCACCTTACCTTTACATTGTCCTAATGTTTATGTTGTACCGATTTTTTGTTGCAGTTTATTCAAAGAACCGTTGATTATAATCATTACTACTAATGTGTGTGTGTGTGTGTGTGTGTGTGTGTATGTATTTTCTAAGTATCTTTCTGTCTGTTTATCTCCAGGAAGATGGATATGTAGATATAGAAAGAGGGGAAAGATATACAGATAGATAACTGTTGATCAGTAATCAGCGAGCCACTGGAAAAATTGATATGCCTGTTCATCGACTATGCACTTTGGCTTCCAGGGATTCGAACCCACAGGACTGGTCTTACGCTCCTTCTGTATCAGGGCAGCCAGGTTCTGATGATATGGGCAATACCCCTTTATACATCAACGGCAGAGAATGATGACTATAATTGTCCTTTTTTTTTCATATCCCATTTTCTCACACTGCTTATTTTATGGTCAGTAATATGCAAGCTGTGAGGAATCTTGAGCCATATTCCCTCCTCACCCTCCCAGCGCTTCGAGCAGTGTTCCAGAAACCAAAGAATCAATTATCTATCCTCGCATGCCACACCAAATACTGATGATCATCATCTTGTGAATGATATCGGCAAAGGAAGATTACATTCCATAGACTCTGATAATCGGATAAATAGCCACTCTCTCATGATATGTAATAAAAGGTAATAACACACATCTTTGGGGCCCCACGAAGACGCTGAAGGACCTCTCGCTCTCCTTGAAAGGATGCCTTCTGCCGGGTCATAGGACCCCTAAGAAGCAAAATCGCATGTGAATACATCAGCGTCCCTTAGAAGAGTTACCGAGAGACCACCTCCATCCTCCCGCTCGAGCTGTGACTTTTGGGGTTAGATGTTGCGGAAGGTCTCTGGAAGGTCTCTGATGGTTCCTCCCTCGGCTGTAAGGACAGCCGGGATCATGATAGAAGGATGGGAGGTTTATCCTAACGGTAGAGGAGGAGGAGAGGGACCGGCGGAGGCGCCGGCGAGAAGTCTACCTACTGTAGCGCGCTTGTCGTCGTCCATGCGAAGGTACCGGGATCATAAACGTCAGCAGGTTCGACTCCCAAAAAGCGGAGACAATTACGTGTGGTTGGCATCTGTGGCGGTGGCTTGGTGGGTGGGTTGCGCAAGGTGGATTAATTAAAGAGCCGGGTGGGTGTTTGGGTTGAGTCTGGTGAACTGGTCTGTGTCGGAGTTTGGTTGAAGAGACGTCATTTCCCTGGGTTTCTTAGCATACTAAGTAAGAGGTCTTTGTTTAAGGTTTTTGTGTTGAGTGGTCTAACCTAATAAGCTTGGCTGGTGGCACGAGGCTTTTGTGTGGTTAGGTTAGCAAAGCATTCTCGAGCGTTTAGATGTGTCTGATGATTTTGGTCCGTCTGTATTATTTGTGTCGTATTATGCATCTGTTTACCTCCCTGTCTTATAAGAGTCTGTCACAAGGTGTAGCTCATCGCCGTCTACAGGATGGTATTCTCTGTCACTTTTGTTCTTTAAACAAAAGCTTCAGTGTCTGACGCTGTATAAGCAAAAAAAAAAAAACCCCGTGTAAACAATAGCTGTATAAGGCAAAAGCTTTTCGATGTCAGACGCTGCTTCAACAAATAACCACTTAAACAACAGCTGTGTAAACAGGAGTTTCAGTAACGACAGCTGCATAAACGGACACTGGCTTAAACAAAAGCTGCACAAACAAAAGCTTTAGTAACAATAGCTGCCCAAGCCAAAACTGCGTTGACAAAAGCTGTAGCAGTCAAAGTGAATAGGCTTCATCGCAATGGCTAATTTAATTTTTGATTGCTAGAAGATAACTCCCCCCCCCCAAAAAAAAAGCACAAAGGCTATTGTTATCGTAATTGTGAACATGTGTAAGGAGTGAATAGACAAACATTACCAGTAAGCCTAACAATAGCACCTTCAACAAGAAAAGAAAACGAGAGAATGATAACTATTACAGTTACAACGGTACACAAACAAAAGAACAAATACAGAGGCAAAAAAAAAAGAAATAAGGAAACCGTTCATGAGGACAACAAATTAACAACGAAAACAACAACACATTGATCTATAGCGTAGCGATGAATGTAGTGGACTTCACCGAGTGTTGCTGAAAAGACCGAAGTATACAGGAAACACATAATTGATTCCAAAGGTCTAAGATCTGAAGCTCAGACATCTAGAAAAAAAAAAAACCCCACATCTTTGCTAGACATCAGAGAAAAACAAGCAAAGAAATATAGCCGAAAGCAATATCATTAACTGCCAGTAACATGAACAACAATAGAAATGACAAAAACAGTAGATAAAAAAGAGGTAATCGGTAACACAGGTATCATTGGGATGGTGAAAACACTCTCGATTATATTGGTGAAAACTCTCGATTATATTGGTGGAAACTCTCGATTATATTGGTGGAAACTCTCGATTATATTGGTGGAAACTCTCGATTATATTGATGAAAACTCTCGATTATATTGGTGGAAACTCTCGATTATATTGGTGAAAACTCTCGATTATATTGGTGGAAACTCTCGATTATATTGGTGGAAACTCTCGATTATATTGGTGAAAACTCCCGATTATATTGATGAAAACACTCTCGATTATTTTGGTGGAAACTCTCGATTATATTGATGAAAACTCTCGATTATATTGATGAAAACTCTCGATTATATTCATGAAAACTCCCGATTATATTGATGAAAACTCTCGATTATTTTGGTGGAAACTCTCGATTATATTGATGAAAACTCTCGATTATATTGATGAAAACTCTCGATTATATTGATGAAAACTCTCGATTATATTGATGAAAACTCTCGATTATATTGATGAAAACTCTCGATTATATTGATGAAAACTCCCGATTATATTGATGAAAACTCTCGATTATTTTGGTGGAAACTCTCGATTATTTTGATGAAAACTCTCGATTATTTTGATGAAAACTCTCGATTATTTTGATGAAAACTCTCGATTATTTTGGTGAAGACTCTTGATTATATTGGTGAAAACTCGATTATATTGGTCATGTTATGTGCCGTGAGTATTGTGGTGAGTGCGATTACTTTTGCTGTTTGAAGAAATTCATGGAGTACTACTACTACTACTACTACTACTACTACTACTACTACTACTACTACTACCACTACTACTATTACTACCACTGCTATAACCACTACCTTCTACCTAACACCTACCACTACTGCTACTACTATTGCTATAACCACTACCTGTACTACCGACGCTGACACTACTGCTATAATGCTATAACCACTATTACAGTTTCTATTTCTATTACTGATACTACAACTAATGCTGCGCTTTCTAGCAGGAAGGATGAACAAAAAAAAACCCATCCATAATAACAGCAACAATAACAACAACAAAAACTCGCAAAAAAACATGTGAACAGCATCAAGCACAAGAGATGTAATTACAAGAACAACAAACGCGCACATACATACACACACCCAGCCAGCCAACCACCCAGCCGGGCAGCCACCCAGCCATCCCCTGAGGCAGTAATGATACCAACAGAAGGCGAAAGTCGGCCACGAAGTAACTGCAGCCCTTGGTAACATTCGTGTGAGCAGGAGTTGCGCCCAACCGACGCCCCGAGGCACAGACATCCCAGAATGAGCCTCGTTCAGAGCACGTCGAGTGATGAGGGCGTGGGTGTTACACGATCGCACAATGTCTTGTGCCACCGAAGACACCGCCAGCTCACGAGAAGAACAACGAAGACACCACCAGCTCACGAGAAGAGCAACGAAGACACCACCAGCTTACGAGAAGAGCAACGAAGACACCCCCAGCTTACGAGAAGAGCAACGAAGACACCCCCAGCTTACGAGAAGAACAACGAAGACGCCTTCAGCTCACGAGAAGAGCAACGAAGACTCCCCCAGCTTACGAGAAGAGCAACGAAGACTCCCCCAGCTTACGAGAAGAGCAACGAAGACACCGCCAGCTCAAGAGAAGAGCAACGAAGACACCCCCAGCTTACGAGAAGAGCAACGAAGACACCCCCAGCTCACGAGAAGAACACGATGTGGTATTGAAAAAGGAGTAGCAAGGTGGTTGGCTGCATGTGAGCATCGTTTCGTGAGAGCGAGATGGAATGAGTCTCTCAAGATGGAAAAATATAGAAGAGGAGGCCTGAAAGAAGAAGAGGTGACCAGGCAGCAGGCGGAGGGGTGGGTAGGTGATAACACCAACCCATTGAGAGCGAGAGAGAGAGAGAGAGAGAGAGAGAGAGAGAGAGAGAGAGAGAGAGAGAGAGAGAGAGAGAGAGAGAGAGAGCCTTGCTGATTGAAGAGGCACACAGAAGACTCGGATCCCGTCTGCCGTCAACGCCAGCTTTCCTGGACGTGGCTTCGGCAGAAGTCGCTGCGAAGGGCAAAATGCCACAGCCATCTGGAGGGCAGAAATGTACTGAGGGAGGATGGTATGTATCGCCTTGAGAGCATTTCAGCCACGGAGCGAAAAAGGAGAAATGAGGGAGATCCTCGAAGTGTTCTAATATTCGGAGGCAGAGGTAGACCTCAAAAGAGTTCGAGTGACGGAGTTGGAAGTAGAGACTCGAAGAGTTCGAGTGACGGAAACGGAGGTAGACCTCAAAGTGTTCGAGTGACGGATCTTGAAGAAAATAGCTTTAAGAGGACCAGGGAGAGCATCAGTAATTCTACCGCATCTTAAAGAGCTAAGGAGTTGAGACAGTCCTGGTAAGAAGGAGAGAGAGAGAGCTCAAAATACGCAAATACGCATCTCATTGCAAATACACATCTTGTTACAAATACGCTTCTCGTTGCATATACGCCATTAGCTCGGTGCAAGTACGCATCATCTCGTTGCAAATACGCATTATCGTTGCAAATACGCATATTTTCGCTGCAAATACGCACCATTTTGTTGCTAATACGCATTATGTCGTCGCAAATATGCATCATTTCGTTGCAAATACGCATCATTTCGATGCAATTATGCATCATCTCGTTGCAAATACGCATCATTTCGTCGCTAATACGCATCATCTCGTTGCAGATACGCATCCCGTTGCAAATCACGCGGGGGGAAACGCACCATGGTCAGAAACCTCCCACCAATAAGTCGCGGTAAACGCCCAGTGTCTCTTTTTTTTCCACCCCCTCCTCCTCCTCCTCCTTCTCAATGTGGCTCATCATTTGTAATTGGAAAGTGTGGAGGCGACGCGACGGGCAAAAACATGCGCCGTTCAGACATAATTCGTAAGTCTGAGTGTGTGTGTGGGGCGCGTCGATCGGCACAGGGGCTGTGTGTGTGTGGGAACCCGTCGTTGATTCCTGGTTCAGTCTCGACCCATAACATAAAAGTCTTTGTATATCTTTCTGAACCACTTTTCTTCCCTGATTTAAAGGCCTTTTGAGTACATCTACACGTGATGAGCATATTTCGCTCGGTTATGTATCATGGTTTTAATGGATTTCTGACTTAAAAAAAGGTATATTTGTTGAGAGTAATTATATATACATACATACGCATCGTTCTTGGGTCGAGTAACTCTGATAGCTAGTCTCGGGCAGTTTGTGTGAAGCGAGGCCATCACTAGCATCATCAGTGAATCAACTCCTTACAGCATAAGTGCCTTGAGCCTTCATCGGTGAGATCCGGTATCATGTAAAGGGAGAGAGAGATCAGATCCAAAGATCTGTCAGATCAAAATGAACACCTGTAGCAGTTGACGTCAAAGAATGTGGACGGGCATGAAGAATTTATGACTGCTGTTAGAAATCGATTGTTCGGAACAAGATGATGATAGCAATATTCTATCGTCCATATTTTTTTTTTCCCTTTTTTTTTTTTTGCCTCCTAGTAATCGTAGTGATCTGATACTAGGTTACTTCCCTCTGGCCTCAGATGGTAGTGTAGGATTGTTACTTAACCCCCCTCTCTACCTACCTCCGTTAAATACATAGGGGGGGTCTTTACCTGTATAGTAGAAGGGAGGGTTGCCTCTGGAATGGCAGTGATTTGAGAAGGCGTAAGACAATTGATATGGTACCAACCAGTTGAGAGGCAGATTAGATTGAAATATAAAGGGATGAATCAATGTTCAGATGAATAGGTAAGTGAATATGATCTATCATTTGTCTGTGTGTATATGTATGGATTTATATATCTACATTAGTGGACTCCACCTGCATAAGGTTACCCCCCGAGAATGAAAAGTTACCTGAAGCGAGGCTATATTACTTGGGAGTGCACGTCTTATGAAAAAAGAAAAAAAAACTCACTCCAAAGTAGTTCACATTTCCCTTTTACTGGAAGTAGCGCAGCCATGGGCAGCCGGAGCCTTTGGTAAGAGGTCCTTTTAAAAGCAGATTTCTTTCGGATTAGTAAATAAATAAATACGGGTGTTACAGGAGTTCGCTTGCTGTGGTTATACAGCGAGTGAGAAATTGTCCTTCGATGTGGCTGTATCATCGCCTGTTGACATAGGGAGGACAGTCTTGTCGAAGGAATCTTCACTCCTAGGGAGTTCACCGTACTTCTGCTGCTGGAAGTAGCGCAGGCTCAGAACTGCTGGAGATCCTGTAAAAGGGTGTCTTGTAGTAAATTTAGGAACTCTCTCTTAAGAGAGAGGTCCTGAGGCTTTATCGTAGAGGAACTTGTTGACGCATGAGTCCATCATTTCCCAGCTCCTCTATCGAGTGCAGCCCTGAAACTGCATGAGTCCCATAACAGGGGTCCTGGGGATGTATTATGACCATGATGATAGCAATAACGATATGTTAATGATAATAATGCTAATGATAACATACCAAGGAGTGTAATCAGCAACAGGGTACTGGGTCGTTTCGAGGCTGTTTGTGATAGCGGAAGAACTCAACCCGGCTGTTATTCTCGGTGATTGGCTGCTCTTCTCAAGGACAACGACACAGAGAACACAATATCCAAGTTGGGGACACGGCGGTCACTTGTAAAAATTGATGGTTACTTTCTAAAATGTAAATTCGAACGTCCAACCTGTTGGAGTCTAGAATTTTGTTCGACTATCTAAGCAAACTGTTCCTGCCTACAGTTTGATTGGCTTTGTTATTGCAAAGAGATTATTTCACTTTAGTCTTTTTCTTCCTTTACATCTTGTACCTCGTTAGTATTTATAGTTTATTGTATCTTCCAAATTTTACTGCCGGTTTTTGCAATATCCTCACATCGATATCAAAATTTCATTTGCCCCATGTATTGCCCAAGGTGTCAGCTTGTCTGTGTAAGCTTGGAGTTGTAGGCGTTCGTTAAATTTCTATCGCATTCTTATTTCCCCAGCTTAGTATCGTCAGCGAATTTTGACGCAGACTATTATCATTATCATTAATATATATGAGAAAGAGAACTGGTCTTAGGACTGATCCCTTGTGGCACACCACTTGTTACGTCAGAACATTCTGAGGTTTACATGTTAATCACTACTATTTGTTTACGGCGCCCAGTCAACCAGTTCTCTGACCACTGAAGTACAATTTCGTCATTGCCCTGTTGCTCTGGGCTTGTCAGATGAATGATCTTATCAGATGTTTTCTGAAAATCTGAATACACGACATCATCCGCTTTGTTTTCAAACATACATATTGATGACATCAACAAAGAAAAATAAATCATGTAGGTTTGTTGTCTAGCTAATTAGGCTGTGATTTAAGGATAGGGTTTTATTGCCCTTCTTGAATATCTGTCTTGCATGGGCAAACCTGGAAACCTCTTAAGACTTGTTTTGTGGCCAAGTGTCTTATTCAAAAGAGAATTCGGTGGTTCAGCTGTTTCAGTCAGTGGTTTAGTTGTCTCATTTTTAGCCTCGTTCATTGTTCTTGCATAAAAGTGATCAGGATCTTCCGTTTTGTTTACTCTCATTCCTTATCTTGAACGTATATGTAAATATGTTGGAAAATATTTTTCTCAACAATATATATATATATATATATATATATATATATATATATATATATATATATATATATATATTCATGAGTACTCCAGAACCCCTTTTCCAGGAGTTCCTGCGGCTCAAGGCTCCGCTGCACCTCAGCAGCAGGGACAGATGAACTCCTTTGAAGCATAAAACTTTTCGACGAGACTTTACTTTGTCTCGTGAAATAACGATAATACACCCTTACCGAAGGTGATTTTGCACTTACGGTGTAACCTCATGCAAGCGGATCTGGTCTCACACACACACACACACACACACACACACACACAGTCATATATATATATATATATATATATATATATATATATATATATATATATATATATATATATATATATACATATATGTATATGATTGTATGTTTATGTGTGTGTATATTACTTCCTTTATTTGCTCATGAGACACTCGAGATATTCAAACACCACATCGAAATTCTCCTTGAGCTTTAAATTACACGATTTATCTGAGTTCTTTTTCTCCTTGAGGTTAACAGATCACACTGATACACATCTGTGAGGAGAAGGAAAAAAAAAAAGAAAGTGGGAATAATACAAAAAAAAAAATAAAGTCTCAGTGGTATATTATGTTTTCCCGTTGCTCTGTGTGTGTGTGTGTGTGTGTGTGTGTGTGTGTGTGTGTGTGTGTGTGAGTCACTGGACCCAGTTGCTGGTGTACGGTTCTTAATATAAATGTTAGGCTGAGGTGACTCAAGCACCCCAGCTACAAGAGCAAGAAGAAGGAGCCACACCTGCGCAGCTGGGATGTCCATGGCAACTTCACAACACCTGGTGCACAGCAGCTGAAACTTGTCGACGTGTTAAAAAGTGTGACAATGGCTCAAGTTAGTGGGTGTTGACCTGTTATCATGTTTGTGGACCAGTTAAGAGACACCAGGTGGGTCTGTAGACCAACCTTCGGCGTGTAGTCGATATTTGTATCGTGTCTTGAGGTTACAGTCAGGAAGAAATGATACCACCCAAACGTATGTTTGATTAATTGATGAATAGATTAATCGAGTGTTATCCCTCCGTGGACTACCGGGGTAAATGATCCTTCAGCAACAGGTTAGGAACCCTTGGTCAAGAGTAATGGACAAGTGGCTCGGTGCCTCACATCCTTAACAACAAATACTCACTCTCGCCTTGTGCAAGACACGGGAACACACACACACACACACACACACACACACACACACACACACACACACACACTTATTGACTTCGTCATCCATGTACACTTCCTCACTCCTAATTCCTGTTACCCTTCTGTCTACGGAGGCCCCCCCCCCCAGCCCCCACCCACCCTCAGTTGCTTAGAAATTGAGAACCCCCTAAGTAGTGTAAGACTTCCGTCCTTCAGTAAATTTGATGTATTGTGTAACACACCACTCCAATTTTTTTTTTTTTTATTGCGGTACGTCAGAGGCTAAATCATATATTTATGGTAAAACATTTGGGGCGGTTTGCGTTGATACCGTTACTTTAACTCTCTGATCTCATTTTGGTAAGAGAATGATGAATGATAAAGATAAATTGCCGTGTACACTATACTGCCCTCCGAAAAATGTCATTTACAACAATGTGATACATCATTGCAAAAGATATTTTAAGGCTGGTATGGATCAGGTGTACTTTGTTTACTCTCGTTCGTCTTTCAATTGAGTTTACGAAACATCTGCGTCCAGTTCCTCCTGCGCGTGTCTTTGTCCCATTCCTCTCCAGAGGCCTTCATCAAGCTGCCAGGGAAGTGGTTGTGATTGTGAGCCAGTTATCTTGTGCGCTGGGATACATCGGTTTAGGTTAGGAAGTCACTGGTCGCTAACCGCTTGCACCCACGAGTTACTTTCACTTGATATGTCAACTGGGACACAATTGTGGCTGTAAGGGGGTGGTGGGAGGGGGGCGAAATGGATCACATCAAGGTAGAATAGATATTTCCAGACCTTTCAGCTGGGGACTTGAGTGATTCGTATGTCTTGGGTCGATTTACAACGTAATGATTGCTCAAAGGGTCGTGTGTGGGATGAGACTGAAGTGGGAGAGACATGTCCTCAGTCCAGTCATATGGGAACATGACCGAGAACATGACCGACTGTAAAGTTTGTGGGTCATCATGTTCCAGACTGATGTTTGGCCCGCTCGTTTCAAGCACATTTAGATAGAAAGTAGAACTCACTCACACCTCAGGGTGTTTGTCAGATCGAGTGTGTCTGTGGCTACATCAGAACTAGTTTATAGTTCTCTGGAAATATCAAGTGATTTTATTAGTTTTTATGATGGCAGTCTCACGGACAAATGCTATTTGAAATTACTTTTACGAATACCTTCGCGCGTCTATCTGAAATCTCTAGAGTATATATTTCCGGGTCCATAAAAAAAAGGAGGTACTGAAAAAATTTTACGATTAATTCTTTGGCCAAAGTTAAGTGATACGCTCGTAACTACAGTAGGAAAAAAAAGAAGTTTATCTCTACGAACTGGTTGGCAGAGAATGCAGACCATGATTTTTGTAAGTGCTCTGTGGAAGAAAAAAAAATATAAAAGAGTCAGATAGTTATAAATCAGTCAGGTGTGTTGTGAGACAAGCAGCTCTTTCAGCCCTCTTCTTTCCAGACCTGAAGAGGACCCATGTTGAGGTCTTTCCAGACCTGAAGAGGACCCTTGTAAAGGTCTTTCCAGACCTGAAGAGGACCCTTGTAGAGGTCAGTGTTGTTGGTCATCCACTGGATGCCTCACTGGGGCACACGAGGGAGTGAAGTTAGCCATGATCTCTTTCGACCACCTTCCAGTCTATAAGTCATTTTGAGTCTGGTCTTCGCTGCCATCGTCGTGAAATGAGGAGGGATGACCCTGGTACCTCTTCAAAGCTTGGTGGATTGAGGTGAATCCCACGTATCTTGTCTTTACTACTGTGTATGTATGCATACACGCATACCCCCTATAGCCCAGGCCAGAGAGATACCGATTTATCGACCAGTCCCAAAGGAAAGATGAACACCTGGGCTTGGTGTTGGCCAACTGTCACGCCCAGGATTTGAACCCATGCGGCTCCGACCCCCGACATGGGCCCCACGCTGACACATGGTCAGGAACGCTGACTACTACACCACGGAAGGCCCTCGTTAAAGAGTCGAATGCCACAACTAACTGACAGCTACCAGCACCGCCGACAGGACGCTCACTGCCGTAGTTTCTAAGTATTTCCCAAAGTTCATTTGGTCCATCTCAGACACACGCCCGTCTCTGTGCTTCTGCAGATAATCAGGACTGTAGTTTTCGTTGCTCCAGTGGTGTTCACAGTCCTCACTTGTTCCAGTGATGATCACAGTCCTCACGTGTTCCAATGGCGTTCATAGTCTTCACTTGTTCCAGTGGTGTTCACAGTCCTCACTTGTTCCAGTGGCGTTCACAGTCCTCATGTGGTGTCACAAGGGAGGCAAGATAATGAGAGCCTATTAGTAGCGAATAAAAGTATCGTCCTTCTCCTTGTGTGAGACTGAAGATTTATATGCCTCTAGAGAGATACCAAGTCAATATAGGAGAGATGCCAAGTCAATTAGGAGAGATACCACTTAGTATAAACCTTCAGAGAACGGTTCGCAATCAAACGCATCTTAGAATTTGACCAAGACTTTGGAGTGATCACGTCTATATATCTCTGTCTAACGACGTTGGTATTCTAGATCAACCCCAAGGGAGAGAGACAGTTTCCTTACGGGGCACAAACCCTCACAACCGAAACCCTCCTTGACATTCAGCTTCTTAAGACGAACCATCGTCCACTGAATTCAGGACACTTTCGCACATCCATCCGGGAGTTTCGGTGTCCAGAAAAGAAAAAATGGGGCTTATTAGGTCTGCTGTCAATGAGTTTACTCGGTGAGGGAGGCAACGGTGCTCTGCTTCGGTAAGTGCCTCTACACTTGAGGCATCTCAAGCGTGTCCTCTGCTGCACTGGAGTTCGAGGTAGAAGCCTTTACACGGGGGACTGGTTTAATGATTAGCTGTGCCGATAAAAACGAGGCGACGAGCTTAGTAAACGGGTCAGGAGAAAATACTGCCTCACCTTTTTTTTTTTTCTTCTTCATCTTCGGGAAGTGGAGGTGTGTGTGTGTGTGTGTGTGTGTGTGTGTGTGTGTGTGTGTGTGAGAGAGAGAGAGAGAGAGAGAGAGAGAGAGAGAGAGAGAGAGAGAGAGAGCTGAGCCACAAATGGGTGACTGAACGATTGAGTGACCGCTGGAATGAGCAGGTTCCACACATTCCCTTTAGGGAGACATAGTTAACTCCTTAACATTCCTGGTGTTGTTTCTAGATGTGGCCTTACATTCTCCACGTCAATCTTTATTTTTTTTTTCTTTCTTTTGTAAGATATGTCGAAGACCTTCAAAATATTTTGAGTTATAATTAGTTGTGGATAGGCTGTATCTTATCCCTTTGTATTTGGGTAAATTTTTTGTTCTTCTAGAGCAATGTTTTCATTTTACTCATGTTTTGCTGTTATTTTTGTTTTTTCATATTTGGTGAATGACAACTAGTAATCACAACTAGTAATCACGGACAGTAATCAATAAATAGTAATCACATAACCAATGTTCTTGAATTATGTTATGAAAAAGGCATTAATGTGATCTTAACAACACACCCTGCGGGACGCCCCACCAGCCACTTTTGTTCACATTGAAAAGGAAATTACTCACATCACAATGATACATAATACGTATCATCACGATACATGACAAGATAAGATAAATAAAAGTCCCATTTTGACATGATAAGATAAAAAAGAGTCCCATTTTGACAGGATAAGATAGAAAAAAAATTCCCATTTGCTCATTATATGTGACGATAGTTCGTCCATATATATATTCTTTTACTTTCTAGTAGAACTTTGGTGTTAGTGAGTTTAAAGATGTACCTTACCCCAGAATGGAGACGCCATGTTCCATATAGATTACAAAGCCGACCTTCAGCATTATGAACCTTTTGATAATAGTATGCTGAAACATACTTCTTCTACGGACGGACCCCAGGTATACCCGAAGTATGCTAATGACGCTTAATAAGAGTCAACTCAAAAAAAATTTTAAAGTATTATCAAGTACATAACTATCTAATGTTCTTAATTACCGTCGTGCTCTACTTTTCCCGACAACCGGTGTGGTTGTTAAGGTATGAACAAAAGGTGTATAATTTTTTTTTTTTGTTCTTCGAGTGATCTAGTGAGTGAGGAACGTTGAATGACAATCTATTATTCATTTTTATTTCGGAGGTCTAGAAAGTTCAAGAGTCAGTTTAGCATTTAGAATATATACGATGAAAGGATTTCATACGCATATACAGAGACGAATGTCGAATGTAAGGCTTGGAGGTCATGATGGATGAGACATATTCCAAGGTGAAGAAGGAAGGAATTTGTAGATGGATCTATTGGTGTGGAGGGAATGAAAAGGAAAGACACCTTTCTGAGGAACAAAATGGAGAGGGGGGGATAATACGTATATAAGTAGATAATAAATGCTAATATGCTCACCATAGCAAGAAATCAAACGTGCATGGAGATTAAATTCGCATTATACGAAGTGATGTACGTCGGGAGGGTTAATTCAAGCGTATTATGAGGCCATAAAACATCGTATGATGGGGAAATACCAGACAATATGAGAGTGTACCCTCGGTTTTTTTTTTCTTCTTATTTTTCCTTTCTCTCTCATTTTCTTCCTGTTAACCTACGTCTCCATTCCTCTTTCCTTTACTCTCCAGCTTTTTACCTCTCTCTCTCTCTCTCTCTCTCTCTCTCTCTCTCTCTCTCTCTCTCTCTCTCTCTCTCTCTCTCTCTCTCTGTTTTTGTTTTCATAGAATTTTGGGGTCAAAGGAAGCTATTAAAATTTTTGTTTTGTTTTGTGTGACAGGTTTCATCTTTGCCTGATATTAATGAGTTGATACTGAAATTCATTGTCAAGTAGCCTGTTATTAATTTATGTGGTCTGAGGAAGTACTAGAGATAAAACACACACATACACACACACACACACACACACACATATATATATATATATATATATATATATATATATATATATATATATAATCACTCCCTTGGAAGGCAGGAATAAAGGCATATGAAATAGTGCTTTGGCACACCCCAATAAAAATACTGGAAGCCAGTTACCCGACTTTCATGTGCAAACAAAAGAATATATTCATGGCGCGAAATTACACGCAAAAAAAAAGGAAAAAAAAAAAAGAAGAAATTTCTTCCCAGCGTCGCCCTTTGAGTTGACACCTCCCACAGTCTGGTCCTCTGACGAGTGAGTACCCCGGGCCCCTGGGCAAGCACCAGGAGACACGGATCTCCTCGGTTCCTCCAGTGACCTGACCCTCTCTCCGTGCACCAAAGCGATTGCGTGTGACCGCATTTTTCGTCCCTGCCCGGTTCCCAGAGACCGCTAATTAACGGCGCTATAAAAAAAAAAACCTACCTCGTCCTTGAATTGGGGGAGGGGGGGGGGGGGGGGGTTGCGTGTGCGTGCGTGCGTGCGTGCGTGTGCGCTCTTGGCTGCCTACTACTAACCTAACTAAACTACCTATACACGTACCTACCCGCCACCACTGTTCCTCCATCGTCCCTCTGTTGCTCTCTGTGGAGTGGGATTTGACGTTGCTTTTGCCGTGCGTCAGCACATACTGTTATATATATATATATATATATATATATATATATATATATATATATATATATATAATTTCCTGTGGGTTATGACAAGATGACCAGCAATAAAGGCTTTCCTCACTGGATTTTAAAAGGACGTACGAACGAACCCAGTCGTCCAACGCTCATCTCTGGACTCTCTCTCTCTCTCTCTCTCTCTCTCTCTCTCTCTCTCTCTCTCTCTCTCTCTCTCTCCCTCTCTCTCTCTCTCCGTCTCAGTCTAGAGGTTGTACTCCCTCCTTCCCTTCTCCTCCTGAGGTAGCCAGGAATGTTCACTGGAGCCAGATCGCCGCGCTCCTTAATAATCTCGTTCCTCGCAGACAGCCAGTCAGTCGGTCGGGGCTGCGGGGTTTTAATTGTTTTCCTTATACGGTCGGATTCCTCACCTTTCATTCCAGAGGGCGCGGGTGTTGGTCGCCCGACACAAAGTAGACCGACATAGCCATAGTTACATTCTCCCCCGCCTGCGCCAGCCACACACACACACACACTCACACACCCACGATGGTAGACGTCATAGCCACACACACACATACCCACGATGGTAGACGTCATAGCCACACACACACCCACGATGGTAGACGTCATAGCCACACACACACATACACACACACACACACACACACACACACACACACGATGGTAGACGTCATAGCCTTAACTCCACTGGGAAGGTAGGTATTGGAAAGCACTGAAATATATATATAGAATAAACGTAAACGGAATACCAAAGAGTCTTGTTGACCCATATAAGCCTCACGGTCCTGATGGAATTTCTCCTTATGTGCTGAAGATAATGGATTGTTCAAGATGTCGCGAGAGAAAGGTAAAGAGAGCCGAGGGAGTGGAAGAAGGCAAAACGTCATAACTGTCTTTTTCTTTAAGACAGGGTGGAGGCGGCGCTGAATTCCCAGATCAATCTCCATGACGAGTGTGGTCTTAAACTGTACTGGGAATGAGTATATCAGGAAGCACTTTGAGGATTACTTGTAAAGGGAAGAAAACTACCTGAGAGGGAACATGGTTTTTAGGGAAGGTAGATCATGTGTAAAGAATATGGTAGAACATCGTCGATTCCTGAGTGTGAACTCTGTGTTTGGCAAAGAGAGAAGGCTGGGCGGATTGTCTGTATCTACACTGCCTGAAAGCATTGGACACTTTACCACATGGCAGTTTGTTGAAACAAAAAAGGCTGATTCTTGAAGCAGGACTAAGGGGAAGACTCGTTTCGATGGATACAAGGTTATCTTCGTGGAAAGAAAGAAGCAGAGGACATATAGAAAGATAGCCTTCTCGCAGTAGATTGAGAATACCATCGGGTGTACCACAGGGTTCTGTTCTACGACCATCGCTTTTCTTGATCACCGTGAATAACTTGCCAGAGGGACTGGACTCCTCCCTGATTATGTTTGCAGATGATGCCAAGGGAAATGAAGAGAGAGGAAGACTGCATCAACTTACAGTGAGACTTCAACAAACTCCGGTGTTGGTCTGTTGCATGGTTGATGAAATTCAACATGTCGATGCAAAGTGACGAAGATGGGACCTCGATGTGACTATCATCTAGATGCAAAAAGCTGCAGGAATCTGCATGTGAGAGGGACCTGGGAGTTGACATTGTCCCTGTCCTTTCTCCAGAACATCACCTTAGGAGAATAGCAAAGCAGACAAACAGTTCTCTGGTCAATATTACAACTGCATCGAAGTATAAGGAAAAGGAATTATCCGGTTATCTGTTTGCCTCCTAACTCAGGTCAGAAGTAGAATATGCTTCTCAAGTTTTGTCTCCGCACACAGAGAAGCGCATGAGAACTAATGGAGGAGATCCAGAGGAGGGCGATAAAGATGGTACCGAAATTAAGAGAGATGAGTTACAGGGAAAGGTGAGACAAGCCTAAGGTTTACCCACCTTGGAAGAGAGGAGTAAGGCGTGATCTGATCAC